>NC_045453.1:37097688-37241591 GCF_002776525.5 Piliocolobus tephrosceles
GCCTCACTTGGTAATGTTGGGCAGAGCTGGGGTCTACCCGGGTGCTACACCTCTGGGCAGAGCCGCAGCTTACACTGCAAACTTTGGAAGGAGGCATTGGACTTAAGGGAAAGTTAAAAAAAAAAAAAAAAAAAAAAAGAACACTCCTGTTTTGTGTTTCCTGCCTCTTACCTGGCTTCCATTAGCCACTTCGGTCAGGGCAGCGTGACTTCCGTGGTGACTTGGGTAATCTTTACAACACAGCTTTTCTCAGAACCTCAAATAACTCATTTACACATTCTGGATCCATTATGGGAAATCTGGAATAAATGGATGCCTGGTATCACTGGGGAAATTAAACTACAGCAATAGAAAGTATCTTACCCAGACTTCAACAGCCAACCAGGGAGCACAGGCGCTGAGTACCCAGAAGCCAGGCAGCCTGAGCCTCTTCAGCTTCCCAGCCGTGCACCAGCACCTCCTGGAAACACTCACAGGATGCGCCTGTGTTCTCAAGAAGCCACATGCCCCTCGGCTACAGCATGTCAACCCACAGTCTCCTGTGTGCCTACTGGGGTCAGAAGTGATCACTGGGGACGAGAGCCTCACTTAAGAATTTAACAAGGCCCAGGGTAGGGGACGGAGCCATGCTCAGAGCCGCATCAGCCAGCCCTCCATGCTCAGCCATGTGTCTTTCCTAAACTATGAAGGGGATGGTGGCACCTGCTCTGTGGACACTGAGGGACTCACAGGTAGTGTAGGTGATAGGCCCCCCGCCCCGCAGGACCCAACCATGCGGGGCAGGCTTGCTTCTCATTTCCACATGCCAGGCCAAGCAGGAAAGTGTTATAGAGGAATGGACCCTCCTGGGTGTGGACGTCTCTTTCATAACCCCTGGAACCTGACAGAGAGGAACACCTGGGGGTTAAGGTGCAGCGGGACCAGTGCTGTCCAGTCACCTGCAGAGACAGGCATTTCTATTCTGATGCTGTTCATACACCAGCCACCAGACCCACGTATCTATTAAGCACTTGAAATGCAGTTAGTGGGACTGGCACACTGATTTTAGTTTAATTTTAGTTAATTCATATGTAAGTTTAAAAAGCTGAGTGTGGGTCATGGCTACCATATCAAGTGAAGATCAAGCCCACAGGGTATAAATGACAGGTGCTCATTAGTGTCCAGTCTGACTCTTTCTGGGACATTGTCACTGTATCCGGGATTCCATTCCTGAAAGCCTAGCATCTGCAGGGTTCTACAGATGTCAGCAGAATTTATCAGGCCCAGCTGTTGACTCCTGGAGCAGGTGTGCTGACAAGTAAGTGAGACCGTGTGCTGAGCTGCCACATGCCCTGTGCTGTGGGAGGACCTGTGTGTCATCTTTACTTGTGTTCTGATCAAAGGAGGGAAGGTGTAAAAAATTCATGGAAAGTGTAAAGTGTCAGGGAATATTAGTTACCATGATTAATAGTAATTATCAGAGTGACCTAATTTTGTACCTTCCCCTTTTGGTATCTTGTGTAATATTCACATACCTGTGGTGGGGCCTGTCTCCAGTTTACAGAATTAAAAATGGGCTGGGAGGTGAGGTGTCTCCCCAGGAAACAAGGGAGTAGGTGCAGGGCTCAGAGGAACTGAGCTGTCCCAACCCCCTGGTCCTCCACGGCTGCTTCATGCAGGGACATGGAGCCTGAAGTGTCCACCCTCGTCCCCTTCTGTGCCTGTCCCAAAGCAGCCCTTCTCCCTCAGACTTTTTCTTTTTGAAAATTATTTGAATAAATTTCTTCTTCTAATTCTCTAAGATCAAAAAAAGTATCCTTTATATATTTAAAAAAGCAGCAGTATGAAAATGAGCCCAGAGATCCTTACATTATAAATGCTTAGAGAAACCTCATGGTTATAAAAACAGTAATTAGGTAAGAGGCCCTAAGCATCTGATTCCTTAAAATGCTCTTTAAGGTGGAATGGATTTAGCTAGCATCTGGCACCTTGCCTCGTACTGGTATGAGTGCTTTCCATGTTAGCAAATTTCAGTATCAATTCGAAAGCTTGGCAGGCATGATCCTAATGCTGGCGAGAACAGAAGTCTGCTCCTCATGCTCTCAGATCCCTCCTGGATTCCTCTGGTGTGCACACCAAGAACAGGGAGCTGGAATGAGCTGACACTGTGGGTTACGTGTACATGAACACAGTGGCATTTTGGGTGGCTTTGATGGTACCCCTTCTAGAGGCATTATCTTTTTTACCCGGTCTGGTGGAATATTGTCTGATTAAGGGATTCACTAGCAGAGCTACAGGATTTCCTGCCCTGTGGATGCCAGCAGTGCACTATCCGCTACCGTCACGGCGCCAGAGGACTCCCACCCAGGTGATGCTTTCCCATCCTCAGACCGGCAACGCTAAAGGATAAGTTGTGTTCATTTCACCACCGTCCAGTTTGGCGCCAGGCAGCAGTGGGGTTGCTTGCTGGGGTCCTTCAACAGGACCTCACCGCAACATCAATGCCCCCAAGATGAAGTTGGGGCTCTTGCACCCCAGGTGGAATTTTCTTTTCCTTAGGTTTATATTCAGGAATGTCCTCAGAATTTGGCAAATGTCTATGAGGCCAATGACAAACAGTGCTCAATGACAAAGGGATATTTCCATAGAAGGGTGGCCAATATTTGTGCTTGGAAGGAAGGGCTGTGATCCCGCGGGGATGGGGAAGGTGGAAAGGGAGAAGAGAATACAGGATTCTCATTCCAACCCCAGTGGGTGCAGCCTGAGGCAGCCTGCTCTTGGGCAGTGGTTCTCAAGCTGGAGCCTGGAGGGTTTCTGACTTCATTCAGTAAGCTGCTGGGCCGAGAATGTGCATTTTGGTCACTTTCCCTGGCAGTGCTGAGGCTGCTGGTCCCTGGTGGTTTCCTTCAATGCTCCTCGGCAGCACCCTTGCAGGTGGAGCCTGTGAAGGTTCCCATTTAACCGCTTGCAATGAACCTGCCAGTGCAGAAAGCAGAATGACAGAGTTCCAGTCCCCAAGTCCCAAAGGAGCTTCCAACTGCGTCCCTGTAGTGGCATTAACATCATTTTCCCCAGCACTTACTTAGGAATGCCAGTCTCCTTCTTTCCATTGTACAGGGAATCCAGCCCTTTAAATGCAACTACAGACCTGTTTCTCAAGTCCAACCCTGGCCTCTGTTTCAGCCTGGCCCGCGGCCTCATTTCAGGTTTCCATCCTCTCTCACAAGACTATTTGAAAGCCTCCAGCTTCACATTCTCAGCCACCTATTTCTCTCTCTCCTCCTGCCTACCTCACCATGAGGGCTTCTGACATGCAGCTTTCCCCTGTCCAGCCTGTCCTTTCATGGCCCTGTGTGTGCCCATCAGGGCTTTGGTTCTGGGCTTGAACAACAAACAACCCCTGCCCTAGGCACAGCCCCGCTTGTCCTCCTGCCCTGCCAGTCACATGGTGTTCCTTTGCCTAGAGGCATTCACGTTCCTCCCTCTAGAAAATGTGTCGTCACCCTGCAGGGCCTGACTCAGAGTTCACGGAAATGACAGAGGAGGTGCAGAAGGTGCATCCACTGAGGGGACCCTGGACACTGACCATGCCTTCCTTTGCTGGGGCCAGGGTGGGGCTTCCCTGGTCTGACCCGCAGTAAGGGGTTCCAAGAGTTCTGTGCTATTGGAACAGGGCATCCACATGGGGTGGACAGGATGGGGCTGAGCAGAATCCCAGGTCACAGAGGCCCCCAGTTCTGCTGAATGGCCCGGAAGGCTATGCTGGCTGCTGCTGAGAAGATTGGCCCCTGAAGGGCCCAGGTCTGCTGGACCCCGTGTGATGCTGCCATCTGGCTTCCAGGTCACTCCATGGTGTTGGACCTGGAGGTGGCCAACAACAAAAGGTTCTGAAAGACCTCTGGAGGCTGTTTGGGCCCCAGTCCCCGTGGTTTGTCCCTCTTCTTCCTCCCCCTCACCAAAGCCATGAACTTGAAGCCTGGGTCTCAGGTTGGGTTCAAAGTCAAATGGTTTATTTGGGAGGTGAGGGAATAGTCCCCGGAAGGAGGGCGTGTTGATAAGCCAATTACCATGGTCACCTGGAGCTTAATCACTTGGGGATACCTAGGAAAGGTATAGATTCTACTGTGCCTGGAAAGTCTATCATCAGACAGTGTTGTGGGTTAGATGATGTCCAGACAAATGACATGTCCACATTCTAGCCCTAGTACCTGTGGGTGTGACTTATTTGGAAACAGGGTCTTTACAGATGCAATCAAGTTAGATGGCATCACCAGAGTAAGCAAAATCCAAGGACTGGTGTCCTTATAGATGGAGGTGACACAGAGACACAGAAGAGATTAGGCCATGTGATGTGGCCACAAGCCTGAGCTAGAAGAGGCAAGGAAGGAACCCCCAGAGGCTTTGGGGGAGCACAGCCCTGCCAACTCCTTGCTTGTGGACTCACAGCCTCCAGACTGAGAGAGGCGAGTTTCTGTTGTTTAAGCTGCTCATGAGTGGCACTCTGTTACAGAGGGCTGTGTGGGGTTGGCTGTCTATCCCCAGCTCCCCCAATCCTTGGTTGATGGCTGCTATTGAGAGGTTGCTCATTTTCAGGCATCTCTGGGCTCAGGCCCAGGGCAGGGCCTCTGTGGTTCTGGAAGGAGCTTCCTAGCACAGAATTGCTTCCAGTGGCAACTGTAAGTTGGCAGAGTACAGGGAATGGTCTGGGAGACATGGGCAGGGCATGGGTAGAAACTGCTGTCCCTCCTTGACCAGGCTCAAAGGATGTGGTCCTTGCGCCAAGCATTTGGGATGAGAGACAAGGTCTCAGGGAGCAAAGAAAGGAGGGGCTTGTGGGAATGGGAGTGGGTGCAAATCAGTTACTACTTGAATATCTTCCCCTAAGAGACTTCCACCCCAACATCCTGTCCCCAAGTGTTCAGTTGTCCATGCCCTTTGCTCCTGAATCTCTCCCTGAACCCCAGCACATGCCATTGCACTGCAGCCGTCTGTATACTTGATGCCTTCCCTTCTAGAATTGTCATGCAGGAGTGAACTGCACACCTCATCTTTGTGCTTCCACATATGTAGTGGTTGGTATCTATTTTATTGTTTCAACTTTAGGGCAAAAAACACCTAGAGTCAGCCTATGAAATGCAGGGACCCATGGATCAGGCTCAAGGGGCCTTAGGGAGGGGGTGGTGGCCGGGACTGTTCCCATAGAAAGAAGGGTGTTGGGCCTGTATGTGGTGCTGCTGGTGTCCCAGGCTGCATGGCTGCCTGTTCCTCTTTTTTATCCTGTCCTTCCTCAATGAGGATGAGTATCAGCTAACCCAGCCCCATGTAAGTAGTTCAAGGCCAGTTCTCCCTGTTGCAACGAAGCAAGATTTTTCTCAGCCCCGTTGCTAGGCTCCTGGCAGGAGATGCCCCATCGACTCAGCCCACCTGGCCATGCCTAAAGGCAACACTCTGGTGTGGATCTTGCACTGCCACGACTGCGTGCTCAGCCTCTGGCTGGTGGGAACATGTGAACGAGTGTGTACAGGGTCTGGCCAGCCAATCTGAGCACAGACACAGGAGCAGGCTGTGTGCAAAGCCCACACCAGACCAGGTGTGTTACCAAGGCAGGGGTGTCTGCAAACTCAAAGCCACAGAGAGGGTGTTACAGTGTGCTAATTAGCTGTTTTTGTTCCACTGTCCATAGCCTGATGAATGGCAGTGTGTTAGCAGCTCAGTCAGCCCCTTGCCCAACTCTGACCCCCTGCTCTGGGACTGGCTGGGCCCCACTCCTGTTTCTGTTGTGTGGGGCAGCTGCCCTCCACTGTGAGGGCAGAGGAACACAGTGCTACAGCCTTTCTGGGTACCCGTCTTTGGGGTGTCCTGAGCTCTTGTCCGTCATCCGAGAAGAGTGAGGTCATGCTGACACTTGAAAGGTGACGAGGATGGGGAGTTTTATTGAGCAAGGAAACAGTTCTCAGTGGAGAGGGAACAGGAAGGTGGTCTCTCACCCAAAGTCAGGTTGTCTTCCCCAGTGTGGCTGAGTCTGGGGTTTTTATAGGCATTGGATGGAGGAGGCATGGGCCAAATATAGTACTGGGAAAGGCAACATTTGATCTGTTAAAAGCATTATTCAGAAAGAACCAGTTGGGGAAGGGTGGGCAAACAGGAGCAGAAGTTCTCACTCTGGGTCATGGGTTTCATCTGGAGCCAGCGGTCCAGGGTGTTTTGATTTGAAGGTGAGGTTTCACCAGGGAACCACCCCTGTCTGCTTAGGCATCTGACTGCCTCCTGTCTCTATCAGCATTGGTGCCTGAACAGGCCATCCTCCTGCAGACGGAGCCACCCTCCTGCCTGCACTGGAACCTAAAGTTTCCACAAAGATTTAGTCTTGATTTTTATCTTTTTCTTTCCCATTCAAATCATGAAGTTCTCTCACACTTTTTAAGGTCACTTAGGTTCTAAGTCTCAAGATAAAACGTCTCTCCCTAAAGCATAAACCCCATCACCTCTCTTCTTCCTAACCCCAGAGAACACCTTCATCAGTGATATCCCACTCTGCTGGGTTTCATAAGGAGGTATCTCTGGAATACATCTGGGGGAGTTGTGTACATTCTAACTTTTCCTTCTATTTTTTTTCCTATTTCACAATTACTCCTTTTTAAATTTTATTAATTGTATATTCACATTCACATAAGCAGGCATGCATCTAAAATCCACCAGCCCTCAATCAGAGAAGCAGCACACTGTAGTCACAAGGTCTTTGGTCTGGGGACTGACACCGAGTGGGAAAGCCTGTCCCCACCTCTGGCTGCCATGTGACCCTGAGCAAATCGGGTCAAGCAAGTCACTTCATTTTTTACCTCTCAGTTTTCACACCCTAGGTTTAAGTATCAGGGCAATACACCGTAGGCTGTCCCAAGAGCACCTCACAAAACCTCCCTCTCATTTGCCTCTGTCACCGGACTCTGAACTCCCTCCCACCTCCCCTGAGAATGTGAGGGTAGGGCCATGTCCTGGGGTGTGGCTCCCCACAGTCCCTGGAGGAGGTCTTCACACACAGCCTCAAGACCCCCTGGGCCGCCCGCCCTCCTCCCTGGCACTCCCCTAGGGCAGAGCTGTGCTGGGAGCTTCTCCTGCCAGCTGCACACATTTGCTGGCCCCAGCATTTCTCCTGCAAGCACATTCAGGTCTTTCCCCAGCAGGGTTACTCTGACAGCCTGTGAATGCACAACACCTGCTGTCTGAATTCTCCTGTCAGTTGTGTTAATCCTGCTTTGCTTTGGGGATCCTGCAGGTAGATTTGGATCCAGATCTTGTCTGCTCAGCTTCTTCTTCACCAAGAAAAGTTGACCTTCTTGGGAAGTCTTTCTAGACTTGGCCAAGAGAGAGCTGATTGTTGAAGATGGGAGCAGGTGGTGATGCAGAACGCACCAGACCCACAAGTGCCAGGGGTCAATCCTTACCTGGGCTCAATTCCAGGAGAGATGGCTTGTGGGCCAGAGGGACATGGCCTGGGATGGGCTCACTGGTCAGCCCAGAACAGGCCTCCTCAGAGAGTGCGCTCTGGACCAGCACTGCCTCCATGGCAACATCCTGACAGCTGCCCTCTCCTCTTCCCTAAGTCACAAACGTCAGCCAGCCCACCCCGAGATAGGAAGAAGCCAGCCTTCTTAAAAAGGTGACTAGCCTTCTTCTACAGTTTTCTTCCAATAATGTTCAGAGAGCCATCAAGCCCTGCTGAACCCACATTCCTGCCATGAAAAGCCTTCACTTTCATCCACACATATGACCTTCAAAGGACAGTTCGGTTGTTTTGCAAGTGAAGACTTAGCTTGGAGGGTGTTCAAGTAGACTAAACATAAAATGGCAACAGCAATAGTAAGAGTGATAGTGGCCAGGACTGCTCTCCTGTGTGGGCCTCCTCTGAGCCTGACATGCATGCTAGTCCCTTTGAATGCCCATTCCCCCGAGGTCAGTCTTGTGCTCACTGCCTCCCCCTCACAGGACATCCCAGGATGCAGCAGGACAGAGCCAGGGTGTGAGTGTGGGCTGGTGTCCCAGGCAACCTCCTACCACACACACCTCTCAGGCCTTTGGGGCTAATGGCTCATGGGGGCACTCACCATGGAGGGGCTTGAGGGGGTCTGGCCTATTTGCCAGGTGCAGTCTATTCCTGCCCCACCTCCAACCCTCAGCCAGCAGTGTCCACAGGAAGCTGGGATGGACCGACCCTTCTCTGCTGACCGCCCCCCCCCCCCCAACTTGCCTCTCTGCCTTTCTACCAGGGAGCCTCCTCTGCACATGTGCAAAGCACCTGGATTTTGTGTGCCAGGGACAACCTTCAAGTGAGGATAAGCAGGAGTCCTTGGGTAAATCAACACAGCTTCCCCATATTGTTGGGAAGATTTTGAGTTACGTCTTACGTGGTTCCTTAGAGGTCCCAGCAAGGTTGGGCAACATTGCCCACAGCAGTAACAGGTTCACCAACACAGCCTTCCCTTCTCATTCTCCCCACCCTTCACTCCCGGGATTCCCCAACTCCTAATCCCCTTGCCCTCACCACCAGGAAACTATCTGCTCATACATTCTGGTGTCTGCTTTTGGGTGAATACAAATTAAGATATTTATCTACATAAAACATAATCTGGTTATGATATTAGAATTGTGTGTGACTATTTATCCTATAGCTGACTTGCATTTAAATAGCCAATTGTCATAGATTCTGATGTCTATAAAGACATTAAAAGTCCCTATTTCCATGGGCATCCATTACTCATAGTATCATGGAGCTAGAATGTTTCCTAGACATAATCTGGTTTAGGGACATTTAATCTTGTTTGAGCCTTTGGAAATTTAAGGAAAGCTACAGACCCACCCCTGGAAAACTGGCGATGCATACAACATTGCCTACAATTGCAGGGTGTTCTTGGAACATTTAGATCCAAGCAGAGGTGTTCCTTTGCTCAACTCCCCTGACTCTAGTCCAACCGCTCAGTATGCAGATAGGTAAACTGAGGCCTGGGTTGGAGAAGAGCCTGTCCACACCACCCAGTCAGTGAGCTGATGTGAAGTCTATTGACTCCCAATCTAGCCATCCTTCCACCCCACACCATCCACATCACCACCTTTATTTCTGTCTGTTGTGTTCTTACAACACAGCAAGCCAGGTGCTGTAGGAGTCCTAGCTACTTGGGAGGCTGAGATGGGAAGATCTCATAAGTCCATGAGTTCAAGGCCAGCCTGGGCAATGTAGTAAGACCTCGCTCATCTCTAAAACTAAAAATAAAAATAACTAAGTACACAATCGTAAGGCAGTTTCCGCATCATCAATATAAGTTTATTACACTTTACTGATCATGATGATGATGAATATATGCAGATTCTCTGCCCAGCTTCCCACTTCAGCGTGCACTTGCAGCTTCTGAGAAGTATTTCACACCTCAGCAATTTTCTTATTATCATTACAGTCTCGCATCCTCCCTGCCCCGATTAGTCCCACAGGCCTGTTCTTTACCTGCTCAATTATCCAGCTCTTAGCTCCGCTCAGATATATTTTCAGTGTGTTTTTATCTCCACCCTCCAGATTTTCTGCTCTTCTAGGGCCATCTATTTTATTTTTTAAAAAAATTTAGTATCTGTTATTTATAACCCACCCTCCTGGCAATTTCAGGATGGTTTTTCTTCGCAATAATGAAAGCTTAGATTAGGATTTTGAGGAACCTGATTTTTTACCCTTCTTAAAAACTACCTATGGGACTATTTTTCTCTGAATGAGTTTGCTCTTCAAGCGTTTTAAGTCAGGTCTCAGAGTCCATTAACTTGTTTCTACAAAGAAGATTGCTTTTTATAAATCACTAATTATATTACTTGTCATGTCATTTTTTTTTATGTTTCTTGTTTTTGTTTTTGTTCTTGATTTTGGGCAGTCCTCTTCTGCTGAAGTATAGAAAGCATTATTTTACCTTGAGAGTCAGGTGCATGACAGGTGACAATTAGACAATCTTCATCCCCTACTGAGGCGGGTGAGGAGGGTCACCCCAATGTGCTGACTCACATCGAACTCATTTCCTTGGGAACTTCAGGGCAAGACTAGACGGAGTTTTCCAAAGGTGCGTTGGGGAGAGCATGAGAGAAGGAGGTTAGGAATGGAAATAGTATCTATGTGGATGGAAATACTTGGCTGCCAGCAACCTGTATAGCACAGGGTTGTGGAATTCTGCCTCATCCACTGATGCAGTGACTTTGTAATTTTGGCCCACAGAGCTTGACCATGGAGTCTTAGAGTTGGAAAGGAAATTGGAGCTCCTGCCACCCCCTGGATTTTTGCAGCTGGAACTATCTGCCGGAGGCTGGCCAATCAGCTTGTGTTTGAACCCTTTCAGGTTGTGGCCTTGGACCTTTGATGTGTTGGAATCACAACAGCAAGGACGTGGTATTGACTGATAGTCAGAAAAGCAGGGAACCACCATTGCCCAAGACAAGGGAAAAGAGGTGAGGAGGGAAGGACTGTGGGTGAGGCTTAGGTGGGGGGCTGGAGGTTGAAGAAGCTAATGCATGGGTGTCTCGAGTCCATAGCGAATTCAGAGTCAGAGCTGACCACTGAGAATGAATACAGCCTAGTTAGTAGGAGGCTAAAGGGAAAAATGAATATTTAAAAATAAAAGAGAAATCTGAATAAGACAGAAAAAAGAACAGATAGCTTTAGAGACCCAGCTGAAGTTGGGGGTGATTGTGTGGCTCTAATCTGTACAGTTACGGGGTTTCCCCAAAATTAGTGACCATAACCCAGGGTAGGAATTTTTTAGGGGCAGAAGGAAAATGGTATAAAAGGAATCAAAAGTGCTTATAATTTATTAATTTAAATGATTGACAATTCAGTATAGTCTAAGTAAGAAAAGAAGAAAGTCCTGGGGCATTTGAAGATGGAAAACCCAAGATAGCAGATAGCCAGGTACCTCAATGAGATCACAAAAAAATTGTACAAGAATGTGAGACAGAAAAAGCCAGGAAGATAGATGCCTCTTCAAAGAGCACTATACTGGGTTTATGACATCTTAAGTGGAGCCATGCTGAGTGAGAACATGTCATGTTTTTTGTTTGTGCTACTCAGTGTAAATACATTTGGCCCCTTTTTTCAAAAGAATAACATTCACAATTTTTTTTAGTTTATTTATTTTGCCTTTTGAAAATTGTCTTTCCAACACTCTTTGACCTCTATTCAGAAAAGTGCTACCCATCCAAGTGTTAGAAATCACATATATAGGAAATAGTAACAACAAAAACAATAATGACGTCTGGGTGAAATGATTTCCTACCCTGAATGGAATTTTGGAGTGGTCACTTCCTGCTGAAGAAGGGGAGGGGAGACATACACTGTAGCTCATGCCACCTCACACCTGGTACAGTAGGGACAACACAATGGCAGTTAAATGAAGACAAGCAAACTCTGGTTCCTATTCATCAAGAGCAAAAACAAAAATGAAACCTTGGCACCCCAGCCCTTCACGCAGTGTCCCTTCCCACCTGTCCAAGTCAGACTACGTGCTGACTGGCAGCCAGGAATGGCCATCTCCAAGCTCTTCCCTTCTACGATCTGAAGCCTGGAGCTGACTCCTGCATTGCACCAAAGGTTCTCCTGATCTGGCCCCTCGGTCACCACAGGGAGTGCAGCTGCTGGAAAGTGTTTTTCTTTGCTCATCCACCTCAGTGCAGACTCACCTGATGGGTTCAGACTTTCCTATCTCTTGCTTTTGTTTCACTTTCTTTTTCTCCATAGTTCATGTTCCTTGAGAATTTACCAAACTTTCTAGAGCCTATTTCTGGACAATCTAAATTAATCTGCACTCAGCCCTGCACCCAAGGAAACCCTGCCATTCTTGTCAATCTCCAGCCAGCCTCAAAAACCAAGTCTAGACTGCTGGGTGTGATTCTTTTCTCCTGAGAGTAAATTCGTTCCCCACACAAGCACATTTGCAGTCTGGCCAGGGTCTTTTTCCTGAAAATCTGATTCTGAATAGGCATTGGTTCTTAAACCCAGCCATCAGTTTCACCGGATCCAGCCATCTTGACATAAAGATCCATTTCAGAGCACACTTGTGAAACGTGCTGCTGTGAAGCTTCCTGAAAATGTACACACACCTCTTTTTTAGTTGTTGATGATGGCCTGGATAAAGACTAGAAGAGAACTAGTATTTTCCCGAAGTTTTACGTGATCCAGGATTTTAAGAACAATTCCCAGACGTTCTAGAGCACTTGTCACAGCCCTGGAGCCACAGCCATGGTCCTTCACAGAGGAAACAAACACAGCTGCTCAGAGACTGTGGCTGGTTGCCCTGGTTTCAGTGGTCATGTTGCCTCAGACATTCTTCAATCTTCTCAGCATTACTTCTTGCCTCAGCTGCTGCTTACGTGACCACAGTCTTCAACTGATGAACCAAGTGTAGGCTTGAGCTGGGTCAAGTGCCTGTCACTTCCTCCCCCAGTCCCCAGGTTCTCTGATCCAGCTGCATGGAATGTACAGGATGTACAGGACACCCACTAGACACTCAGCACGGGCAATGCAGAAGTGCTGGCGTGTGTCCCAGTCACTACAGCTGTGTAACAATTATCTCAAAACATAGTAGCTTAAAATAACCATGTTCATTCTGCTTAATAGCCTGCCGTCTAGCAGCTGATGCAGTAGTTGGCTGGGAGCTCAGCTGCGGATGCCTCTCAGAACACCTACACCTGACCTCCCCATGGCTGGGCTTCCTCACAGCATGGCAGCTGGGTTCCCAGGGTGGAGAGAGAAAGAGAGGAAGGCATATACCTTTCATGAACTGGCCTCACAAGCCATGTAGCATCATTTCCACAGCATTTATTGGTCAAAGGGCCACACCCTCCCACCGAGTTTTGAGGGAGGGAACATAGGCCCCCGCATCTTGATGGGGAGTAGCAAGGTTTTGAGAGAACAAGTGGACCCAGAAACTTTGCTGTGTCACTTTTAGAAAATAAAATCTACCACAAAGAGTTAACACATGATGTAGTAACCCTTGATCAATGGGGAACAAAAGCAATGGAAAATCTTTTTCCTTGCCTTCTCCTGGAAGGCCATCCTGAGAAAGAGATTTGGCAGCATCCATCCACAGTAGCAGTTACCCCCTGCGTGATGGGTCATAGCCAATACTTGACACTCCATTCTAAGGTCACACTTCCAAATAAACTATTCACACATAAGCCTCTGTCCCAGACATTGCTTTTGGGGAATCACAAGCTCAGGCAGTTAGTACCAGGTGTGTCCCTGGAGAGCAGTCTTGGGATTCGTTTTTAAGGCTGGGTAAGTCATCACCCAGGCGTCACTAAGGACCCTGTTTATAGTTATTGGCTGCGATAACTTTGGCACAGGCAGCATCCTTTAGTAAGGCTGTGGCTGATTGACATGAGGTGCAGATTGAAGGTTCAGAGCAATGGGTTTGCTTGTAGGAGGGTGGGTAAGCAGTGTGGGATGGTGGTAAAGGTAAAATTTGGGGAGTCATTTGGATTTTTGAAACTGAGTTAGGAGCCTTGGAAGAGGTAGGCTCAGATACCCCAACTGTCAACTCCAGGCATGTCTGAAGGACTGAGGGCTCATCCCCTGAAGCTGTAAGGTACACACCCCATATTTTCCCTGGGTTAAAGTTGGGGCCTTCATAGAGATGAATGGGAACTGGAAATGCAGAATAAAAACTTGATGTGAATGAGCCTGGAAATCTGACCTCTGGAGCCCCTGAATCCTTCATGCTGGTAGATGAAGTCCACAGCTCTGATGGAAGGGAACAGTTTCTCCTTGTGTGGCGGTGGAGAGGGGAGGACTTGTCAATACACAGTCCTCACCCATGGGCCAGAACTGAGCTTCAGTCAGGGACCCTGGAGTTAGTCCTGGCCCTGTGCTGGGACAGCTCATTGAGTCTCAGGCACCAGGACATGCGCGGGTATGAGGTGGAGGTGTCGAAAACTGTGCTGGCATGGAAGCAGGGAAGGCTTTAGACTCCCGGGGAAGCCCAGAGAACACTCCCTCCACTGAGCAGCAGGGGAGCCCAAGAGCAGACACTGGCGTGGCACTGGCTGTCCTTGGAGGCTGGGGTCAATGTGGAGAGACGCTGCTGAGGGCCAGTGGGAGGGTTTGTGGAGTAGCCAAGGCCAGAAACGAGTAGGGAATGATTTACCATAATGGGCAGCGAAGCCAGAAAGACAACCAGGAATGCTGACCAGCAAAGATCCGTGGTGACAGCTCACTGGGGATAGAAGGGAAATTAACTCACGGTTTCCTCACTGATCAGTTCGCAGACCCAGAATCCAGCATGCAAAGGAAGGACAGGCCCCTTGAGGCAGGATCTGCAGAACCTCCCAGGCGTAGGTGGTGGCTACCCCTGTAGTCCATCTGCACTGTGCACTGGTGTTTTAAGGACTGTTGCCTATCAGAGACCTGGGATGTCATCACATCCCCCTGGTTGGAGGGGAGGCTCGTGGAGGTCAGGTGACAAGTGGATACCCAGCTGGAGCTCACCCCACATAGGCCCACTAGCTGCAGCCACTTCTCTGACCCCAGAATGAAGGACGATGATGAGTATACTCAGTAGCTGACAGAACCTCATATCCATGCCCCGTCCTGTGGAGGAAGAATCGCAATGAAACGGAAACCCCCAAACCACCAGCAGGCCTTCATTTGGGTCCAAAGTAAACCAGAATTTAAATCATATTCTGAGAGGGTCAAAAATGATGTGAGAGAAGCAGGAAGCAGGAGGAGGGAGACGCTGGACTGTGATACTTTGGCACTGAGGCCTCAGCTGACACAGGGTCCTGATTCCACAGAGGCAAAGGGCCCTGGCCTCGAACTCTGCCTCCAGGAGGCAAGGCATGCAGGACTCCTGCAGAAAGAGGCCTGGCCTTGAGCAAGGCAGTTCCCCTTGTCTGAAGGCAGTCCCAGAAGGCCTCAGCTATGAGCCGTGGGCAGCCACCTGTCCAACTCCTGGGCCTGCGTCCAGAAGAGGGTCTGAGTGACATCCAGCATCCAGGACTCCTGTGAATGCCCGGAATTCCCAGGCGATGGAAGCAGGTGGACCTTGGCTCCAGCCCTGGTTGTAGGGTCCGTGGCAACTTGACCCCATTGGGCTTCCAGAATGGACTAGAGCATGATGTACATTGAAACTGTGACCTGTTTTGAAGCTCATTAAATGGTAACTCTTCTTTACTGATGTTTTCACTATTATAACTCATATAGAAACTTCCAGTGGAGGGACAAGGAACCTGGAGCAGGCTCTCATGTTCTGCAGCAGCCAGGGCCAGGTAAAGCACTTGGGCTGCAGATGTGGCTGAGAAGGGGGCTCCCAGTTCTCTCCTGCTGGATCTTTCTGGAAACACACACAGGCACACACACGCTCTCTCACACACACATTCTTCCTCTCTCTGTTTACTTTTACTTTGATTCATTCTCTCAAAAACTGGCAAGAAAAAGGAACATGGAAACAGCTTGAGTTTTGCAATGTACCAGGGTGCCTGTTAGGAGCTGCTGGGGGTCTTCTCTTTCCCAATACCTTTCCCAAATCTGAGAAGAGAGTCTGCAAACCATGTCTGTGACTGGCTATACTGGAGGACTTGGGCTCTGACAGCTGCTGCGTGGGGTCTGCGGTCCTTTCTCAGAGCAGAACATCCTGACAAGGCTTGATGGGGTCCTCTGTCTAAGAGTTGCACCCATTCTTCGTCCTGCTATCTCTTTGCCACTCCTTCCTTCCTTGAGTCTTACAGCAAACTGAGTCTTCCTTGAGTCTCATACACAGCAAATGTATGTAATGTAACATACATTACATATGTATAGGGTATGTCCACGCAGGCCCCCTCACTCTCACCATTACACATCGCGGTCTTTCTCCCGGGTGAGGTCCAGGGCAGCCCAGAAGTTTCAAAGGAGCTACCTCTGCTGACAGTCCTCAAGCAGCGATAGCGGGGAGAGGGCGAGTCAGCTTTGAAGCTGTTCCAGGGTGTTTTTTAGGAGCTTAGTGGGGATGAGGCTGGCTGCCACTGTGGTAGTCCTGTGAGCACGCTCTATCGCCCTCCTGCCCTTCCCTAGCTCTCCCTACCCATGCCTGTGCTCCCTGGGAACAGCTCCCGAAGACATCTCCAGCCTCACATCCTCATATTAGACCAAACAAAGACAGATATGTTTGGGACAAATTGACACATGGATACCGGCCTTAATTTCAAGGAGCCTGAGGTGTAGGGAGCAGATAAGAAGGCAAAAATGCATCTATAATGTCAAATAAACCCTGATTAAAAGTCAGAGTCTAAAAGAAGATAGAATCCCCACAATTGTAATTATCTGGGATTGTTCAAACCAGAAAAAAACTAAACACCAAAAATTGATGGAGTCTGTCTTATGAACTTATAATAATGCTCACCTTGTGTACCAAGACACCATAGTTTTCACAACAATTCCACACTTTCAAATGATTTGCATCTTCACCAAAGCTTGGACAATTAGGGTGGATGTTATGGAGCCCATTTCACAGATGAAGAAATGGAGAACCAAAGTTACAAAGAAAGATGGAGGCCCAGCTGGACCTGGACTCCACAGGCTGTCACCCCACTCAGCCATTCATATGGTCTACTTCCAGCTACCTCCTCCAAGAAAACAGCCCATCTCCCCAAGATAATGCCTCAAAAACTTTACAGCTTTGTGTCTACACTGCTATTTAGACATTTTATTTATTTATATTTTTGTGTATGATGAACACATCTAATTCAAGAATATCTTGGCAGGATATTCCCCATTTAATAACTGCAGGGACTCATATTCCCCACCCAGCGCCTGGCCCTGCTTCTTCTGGTGCACTGGCAGATGAACAGGCTCATTCCCTGTTGGTCCTGCACTGCCTACGCCTGCTTTCCTATCACACAGGTCCTGGAGTGGTCTTTTTGAAATCCCACCTCTTCCACCCTTCCTCCTCCGTGCCCTGCTCTGCAAACCCTCCCTTCTTGTATTTCTCAAAGTAGCACCAACACTATGCAGAAATGCATGACATTGGAGGTAATGGAAGTGGGTTAGACTGCATACAGAATAGGAAAATAATAGAACGTGTGCACCAGCATCACCGTTACATAAAATTCCTCAACGCTGCGAGCCGTGGGGATTTCCCAGGCTTCGAGGTGCAGAGGCATGACTTCCTATGAGTTGGCCCCACTTCTTTTGCTAAAGCCCTCTTTTCTTCTGCCTGCTGCAAACCTTTTCTTCTCCAGCTGCTTGGTGACCATTTTCAATTTAACATAATTTTCTTTTTCACAGCAAATTACTTCTGTGTGTGTGTCACTCTTCTCCCTCCTGCTGGCACCCACACACTCTTTCCTGTTACAGCTTCAAACAGCTCTGCAGGGGCTCTCTAAATGCAAAGAGAGGTGCTCATGCCAAGAGGAGACCTGCAGTCCTTCAGGACTGTTCACACTGCAACCAGCTTTCCAGAGGCAAGTGGGCTTCACAGTGCCCATCTGTTCCCTCCCAGCTGTCTCGCACCATCAGGGTGCATGCCCGGGCCTTGGACAAACTCCCCTCCAGAACCCAATGCACTCTCTTCTCCTTCTCGTGCCGCACTCAGGTCTTTCTGTTGTCACTTGCTGTCATCAAGGTAAGCTCTAATCTTACCTTGTCTGGTATGAGTTGTCCCCACAGCTCAGGTCCCGGTCATCTTCCTTGGTTGTCTTCTTGCAGGCAGGTATACAGCTTACCGTTGGCCCTCAGAATGCCTGCCAGGCACTGGGCACCCAGAACAGGATGAAGTGGGACTGTAAATTTAAACTTGAGCGGAGGGCTGAGACTCCAAAGAGCACACTGCATGCCATTCCACATGATTTCTCATAAGCCACTGGCTACCATTATCCACAGTTTTTTGAAAATTTCAACAAGAGGTTTTACCTTAGTTTCTGCAATAATCTTTTATACCAAAAAATTTTGAATTCCCGTTTTCTCTCCTCCCTTTATCCTTGGAAGGAATGTGAGCTCTCTAGGATCCCAGTGAAAAATAACGATACAACACCCCTATCCCCAGACACGGAGCCCATTTCTCATGCATATGACACTTAGGGGCAGATTGGAAAAATAATAACCAAAATTCCTTCAGGAAAATATCAAAGCCTCCAAAAGCAAAATACATATTTTAATCTCTGCTAGTAGTGTCACCAGTTCTCTGCAGTCCAAATTTATAACACTGGGGCAACAGCACACGTAATACAACCGCCCAATCCTCTAGGTTCTCTCTACTGTGCTAATATAATGATAGAAATTGTTTGATCTGGTAGAAAAAGGGAGGTGAGGATTTTCTCACTCAGCCATTCTGAACACTGCACATCTCCAAAGGAAGCAAAGCAACTACCTACTCTCATGCCATTAAACCCCAAGCAAGGGAAGCCCAGAGAGCTTGTGGAGGGAGCTCCTCAGGAGTGGAGATACATGCAACAGGCACCACCGCAGCAGACCCATCCACAACCCCAGGGTATCTCTCTTTTCTTACTTTTTATATATTGAGATCACACACATGGCATTCATGAGCCTCAATGTCCCAAGTAGAAAGAAAATATCTATATTTATATCTATCCATCCATCAGTAATGAGCCTTATGTATTCTATTCATTTGTGACAGTTTTACTTGAAACTATGGCTGTGAGCACTGAGTTGTGGCATCATTAAGCCAAACCATAAGAAGAATGTTTTACCCAGAGCTTGCAGAAAGGGCTGCTATATTGTTGGTTTTATCTTGGGGGTCTTCAAGATGTTGGAGAAGGACAGATAGATCGTTGGGGTTTTCAAGGTAGCAGATGGCACCTGTTGAGGGAGCACTAACTAGGGACCTTGAAGGGACAGGTGCCAATTCGTAATTGGAGGCTTTTGTGTGCATCTGTTTCTGCAGACATTGTGCACAGGGGTGCATGTGTGTCTCCAGGGAGAGGTTGGAACAGGATTATGTTCTCAGGGGAAAGTTCCAGTAGAGGCTGAAAGTGTTCAGATACATAGAAGAGGGTGATGCTCAACTGGAAATAAGGTCCACTGGGATGGTGATCCAGGGCCACAGGCAGAAGCTGTGGTCACCAAACATTTCACAACTGCCTCTTTTGTGTTGCTCGTTCATGCGTTCTTGGAGAGAGCCTTTTTTTTTTTTTTTTTTCATCTTAGGACCCTCTTGTCCTTGGTGGTTGGAACGGGATCAGTAGGATCTGGCATTGCTGATGTTCCTGGTGGTTGCTTTCAGGGACATTTGTAATCTGGTTATTTGCTGTATCTATTGATTGATGGCCTCTCTGACTATGTGAAATCTCCTTAGCACTAATAATTTTAAGGACTCCTTTTGATGGATCAGAGCCTCTCATGAGTCATTAGGTCACCCAGTGATACACTCTGTGTGTGGTATCCTTAAAGACATGTTTTAACTCTCTTCTAGTAGAGGTCTCTATTAAGGAATTTGGGTTGTTTTGGGAGGTCAATTCAGAGATACAGAAATGGGAGGAAAATAGGGCAAATGTTGCAATATGACACAATTTAGAGGGCAGCTCCTTGGGCCTGGTCTTGAGTTTTTCTATCACATGCTCCCATGATGAAGATGGAGATGGATACCAAGGAACCAAAGGTTTCTACCCAAGGCCCTGTGGCAAAGGCTCTGGGTCTTGTCTATGTCATCGCACTGGAGGGAGAACAAGGTCAGCAGGTGAGTGTTGGTGCAGGATTTTGAATGTGCCCACACATCCAAGTTTTTGTGTTCAGTAACTGAAGATAGGGAAGAGAGAGGAGATCCTGTCATGTCCCAAAGCAGTTCTTTAAGACACCACACCAACACAACCGTTTTTAAAGGCTGCATTGAAAAAATACAAAGATTAGGTACAGAAATGACAACTCTGCAACACGTTTGACAATCTAGCATTCCTTTAAGACTTTTAGCCTTAGTCTGATGTTTCCTTACTCTTTGAACCTTGTACCACTCTTGGCTCCAGAATGCAATATTTTTATACACAGAGGCATTATTTGGCCAAAAGGAATCCCGCCTCAGTCATACCCAGTTTCTTCCAATTCGACGAATGTGAAAGAATGAAAATAGGACATTGCAACAACCTTGCAGGAAAGAGTATCGTGGCTGATGAGTGACAAATACCATGGGCACAGGAGCATGGGCGTGATTACACATAGGCCTGGAGTCTCCTCCATTCCTGGTGAGCAGCACTGGGGTCTGAATTGGGACATCAGGCTCTAGACTAGGTTCTGTCATTTATAAGCTGTGAGACTTCAGGAAGGACCCACAAGCTCTCTGAAATCTTTCTTTTCTACCTAAAATGAGCTCTTGAATATCTCTATCAATTCTAAATGTCTCTGACTCTAATTCCATCAAGTTTGTGTCATTCTCCTTCTCTCAGTGGAAAGAGCTCTAAAAGTATCCTTATTTCCTAATGCAATCATTAGGCCAAGTGTATCAAGAGCAAAATTTGAATGTCCTTTGGTTACTAACCAATGGCATCTACTTAAGGTAACTGAATCCAGGGCGAAGTTAAAAATTTGCAAATTTTGCCAAAGCAAAACCAATGGCATCTACTTAAGGTAACTGGATCCAGGGCAAAGTTAAAAATTAGGATGGATCATTTTCTAACAACCATTCAAAACCATACATGGTTAATTCAGAAACAAATATTCTGAATTCTAAATACATTAAAATTTTCAGGACACCCTGCCTGCACTGTTGGCATGGAAAACTAGCATGGAGCTTCTGGGGAAGGAAGGAAAGACTGAAAGAGAGAGAAAGAAAAAGAAGGAAAGGAGGAAGAAAGGGAATGTAGGCTGAGAGAAAAAAAAAATCAAACAGCTAAGCAGCTAAGCAGTAATCCCTCTAGGGAACTGAAGAATATTCAGAGTTTATTTGATTTTCTTGCAAAGCTTGGGTGAATTCTTGGAGAATACTTCTAATATAGCATTGGTAAGAAGTCTCTGTTACCAGTCTGCCACATTAACACACCATCCCCTCCCAAATGACATACGGCCAGTCACATGCAAAAGAAACACATAGAAGTATCCATTCGGAGTGTTCCCTACAGCTGACCATATTGGTCAGTTATTGTTATCATTAGTCCATGTAACAAATGCTCCAAAATTCATTGGCTGAAAATAATCATTGTTATTACTCCTGCATCTATGGGGCAGCAGGGATCTGGCTGATCTAGGCTGGGCTTGCTTCAGGGTGCTGGAGCAGGGGCTGCTTGACTGCAGATCATACTGTAGGTCATTGGGGTGGCTCTGCCACACATACTTCTCAGCCTTCTTGCACCAGCAGTCTGGCAGAGGCATGTTCTTCCTTGTCGCAGAAGCATGAAGGTAAGTGAAAGATGAACAAGGCCACAGAATAGGCCATTTTACCACTTCCCATTGACTGAAAGGAGTCACATGGTGCACACGTACACTGTCACTTCGACCCACTTCCACTGTCTACAATGAATCATAAGGATGAACACAAAATCCAAGAGTGAAAAATACATTCTCTTTAGTTTAGCAGAAGAAAGTTCATTTATTTATTAGTTGCATGAATTTATGGGGTACATGTGGAATTTTATCACATGCATAAATTGCATCATGGTCAAGTCAGGGCTTTTAGAGTATCTATTCCACAAATAACATACATTGTACCCATTAACTAATTTCTCATTATCCATTAGCCTCCCATTCCCTTTGCCTTTTGAGTCTCCATTGTCTATCTGATCAAAAGAATTCTGCAGTTGTTGAGTAGAATGTTCTGTAAATATCTGTTAATTCCATTTGGTCCAAAGGCAGACTTAAGTCCAATGTCTCTGTTGACTTTCTGACCTGATGATCTGTCTAATGCCGTGCTAATGCTATGGATGGGTTGTTAAAGCTCCCCCACTAGTATTGTATTGCTGTCTGCCTCTCTCTTTAGGTCCAGAAGTATTTGTTTATTTGTTTTATGAATCTGGGTGCTCCAATGCTGGGTATATATATATATATGTGTGTGTGTGTGTGTATAAATATATATGTATATATGTGTATATATATAAATATATATATATTTGTTATATAGCTATAATCTCTTGCTGAAATGACCTTGTCTTTTTTTTTTTTTTTTTTTTTTTTTTTACCATTTTTGACTTAAAGCCTGTTTCATCTGATACAAGTATAGCTACTCCAGCAGAAGAAACTTTAATTCATATGACAAAAGCATGGATAAATGGATAAATGAAGAATCAGGACCACTGATGCCATTATTTTCTGAGCTTCATTATATCACTGAATCTTCTGGTATCCTTCTGCTCTGGTCCCAGATGAACTTTGATATCCTCATTTGTATCTTTCCCTGGATTCCAGCCATCAACCTAAGCCCCAAGTTACTGATTATTGGTCTGTTTCGGAAACTCAGGACTGTTTCCCCTGATCTGGTGCTATAGACAAGCATTCCTGGTGAGCTTAGTCTGACAACTCCCCACCCAGAGCGCTGGCATCTTCCCAGGAGCTCCCACCACTGAAGCAAGGCTTCTCCAGCCTCTCAGTGATAGGAATGATTGATGGCAGCCATTCTGGGACAGAAATCAAAACGCAATAGGCGGAGAAGGGATTGATGCCACCTGCTCTCACTTATTGAATAGTAATTGCCAATCTTTTAGATGGGTTGACTTCATGTGCTTTTCGTATCTTTTATGTTTCTATGGAGCTTTTTAACCTACCTTGGAGATTGTAAAAGGAGATTCTATTTCAAAAAGCAAAGTGAGGAGTTCAAGCCATCTGTCAGCACAGGCTTCAGCAAATAGTGTATTTGTGCATTGACTTTGCTTCACATCCACCTCCATTTGCCTCTGCTGTTTTTTCCGAGGACCATGGTTAATGCTGAAAGAAAGAAGCGTGACTCCCATCAGTCATCACCCTTCTCAGATAAAGCAAGGTGAAGTCAACTAGAGAATGAGTTCCACAACGCCAGTAAAATTTAAATAAAATCAAAGTAAACAGTATTTTTTATGGTTACTTTGCATTTTCTTTGGTATTCATAGCCAGTCTTCCTTTAGCAAGATAAAACTATCTCTCAAGCCCTTCTTCCCATCTTTGCCCTTCGGTTATTTTGCATTTAATACATTTCAGAAATTACTGCAAGATATTCTCACATTTTGTTTATAGTGGTGTGCCTTGTTTTTCCACCATGTATATACAGTGAGATTTGAGGTAGAGAGGACAAATGTGGGTGTCAGTGAAGCCCCTCAATTATGTCTCCAGTGGTCTGTGGGCCTGGTGCACTCTTTCAAAAGCAAGTACTGAGACTTCTTTTTGGATCAGACTGATTCATGCAGTTTTTAAGGGGTGCCTCAAGGTGGAACTGACTCAGTGGTGCTTTGCTCTCTAAAAACAGAACTAAAGCAATTTGAGCT
The DNA here is from genome assembly GCF_002776525.5 of Piliocolobus tephrosceles. Classification (NCBI taxonomy): domain Eukaryota; kingdom Metazoa; phylum Chordata; class Mammalia; order Primates; family Cercopithecidae; genus Piliocolobus; species Piliocolobus tephrosceles. Next base: position 37,121,050 of record NC_045453.1, read on the forward strand.
CCAGAGCTTTCCATGGAACTAGGTTGATGCTGGCCTGCAGCATACACCTTTGTCCAGCTCCTTCTCTTTCTTGTCCTCCTCCTGTTGCTCCTGTGAGAGCCTTCCCTTAGCAAACCATTGCCCAAGAGCACCCGTCTCGGGCTCTGCTGCTAGAAAAATTGTCCCAAGGCAGTTAGGTGTTACCTTCTTTGCTGATCAGAAAACAAGCAATCAGCTTAGGTAAATGGCTTTTCCACAGTCATACGAATAGACAGTGGTAGAATAGGTCCTCTGCTTATACACCAAGTTCTGCTTTCAATCCTCTGCCATGCCTGTCACAATCCGTTACACGGGCTGCTCCCTGTAAGGCAGCCAGTGGCTCTGGGCTTAATCCAAGGAAGGTGGATTCTGAGCAGGCCAGACCCCAATACATGCAGGGCCCAGACCAAAAGCACAAATGGAAACCCACATGCATGATCCAAATATTTTAAAATTATAAATAAAGCAAACAAATTACTAAATAAAATATATTCTACCTTCTCACCTGGTTAAATATACCTTTACAAAAATCTGCAAAGTCCAGGTTTAATTTAGAATTCTCAGACTCCTTGGAGTTCCACAACAAAAGGGATGGAGTGGGGCAAGCTGGCTCAGCTCCCCACCACTTCCCACACTGGCTCTAGCCCTGTCCTACAATGTGAAGGACTTGTGGACAGACACTGACACTCTAAATGTTCACACCTGTCAAAGGCAGCCATCCCTTGGTCACACCTTCGCATGAGGATGCACACAAAAGTGGATATGGGCCACTGAGCCAAGAATCCTAGGGTTTTGGGTACCTGGAATGTGTGTTCAGACTCCAGATGAGCAGGTCCCTTGGGCTCATGGATTTCATGACTTGTAGACTGGGACAGTCATAACTGGAGGGTCCTCTAGATCATGAATCCCAGGACAGGGCTTCCTTTGCCCCTGGCCAAGGTGATACTGCTCCTCTAGCTACATCCTCACGGCCAAGTCACCTTCCTTGGTGGTCAGTTTCCACATCTATAAGCGAGGGCATCGGATTATACAAGCTCAAGGTCCTTTCTTGCCATGTGGGAATGTGATTCTGTTGCCTTGTCCAAACATAAGACTGGCCATTTAAGAAGAGCAATCATTCCCTAAACAAACTTGTATAAACAAAAGCAGTGGGGAAGGTCTTATAGTCGGTAAGTAGATGACTTAGAGGAAAGCCACCCAGCCATGAACTGCCTGTGGAATCTGTCCAGCATCTTGGGGTGAGCTCTGCTTCTTGTTTCCAAAGCATGTGTTTCATGCTGAGCAGCTGCTGCCCAACTGCTGTCCTGAGGAGGGAGCATGCCAGCATTTGGCTCCACTCCATGTGTCCTTGGATGGGATCAGAGCCGGTGATGTGGTTTGAAAGAGGAATGCTTGTTTTAAAACAGAACTAAAACGCGGTATTCTGGTAGAGAGCTGCACTTTAATATTAAAGGCATGCCCATCGATATTTCAAGTTAATACACTGATTAATATTTAAACCTGTTAATCCTTGAGTAACATTTTTATTTTCACAAAAAGTTCCCCAAAGTTGATGTATTTGCTTTACTAAAGTCGATCATACATGTCAGCAAAAACCTTGCCAGTGTTACTGGGAAATTATGTGGGCAGGACCATTAACCAGGGAGGATAATGTGGTGAGACTCTGAGCACTGGGACAGTTCTTGAAGTCCAGTAGCATGAATGTACAAGAGAGGAGTGGAAAGAACCAAGTGTGGCATGCAAAAGCCACTGATCTGTGGCTGCTGTGGTCATCTGTGGCCACTTATCAAATAAATGGCCTGAAGGTGGCCTGAGGAACACAGATGCCTGTACTCTAAATTAAGTGGATGATAACATTGCTTTGCCCACTGCACAAAGTCCCAGCTGTGTCATGGATGAAGGGGCTACATGAGGGACAGCTTTATTGAACAGGAGACAGTGGAAAGGCATTTGGAATAATACAGTTCGATGGTATTCAAATCCCCTCCAAAAAGTTGCCTCTAGGGCAGGGTCAAGGATCAGGGAGTATAGGGTGTCTGTGACGGAGGAGAGGGCATTGGAGTAGCCAATATGTCTGCAAGCAATGCCAGTCCATTTGCATCAGTTTTAAATATTGGACATTCTGGAAGGGGACATTGTTCTGAAGAAAGGGCTTCCACTGCTTGAAATGGAAGGTTGAAGTTCTGTGGCTTTTTTTTTTTTTTTTCAACTTTCTAACAAGGCAATTGAATCTTACAGAAGGGAAATATATTGCTGGTTAGGTAGCAAGTAGTAAGTTAGAATGTCTGATCATGAGTGAAAAGGGCTGAACCTAATGAGAGAGATTTTGTGCATTCCTATGTGTTTATAAGTGTGTGTGTACAAAAGAATCACCCAGTGATCTTGTCCAGCATTGAGTGTTTCCTTCTGCAAGACTGTTTGTTCCTTAGCCTCTGCACAGAGATGCAGTAAAAATTGGAGGATATCATGGGCAACCGCATTAACAGTGCATTTTCATTACCATTTGTATATAGGTGTCTTCAGAGACTCTGCAACCTGGACAGAGCTTAAGGAGGTCTCTGGTCCAACCTACTTCTGAGCCACGGAAGACAAGGGGGAGCAGTCTTCTCCTTAATCACCCTCCAGGGCAGAGGGGCCACAGCTAAGGCCAGTGCTCACTGGACTCCTTTAGATACAGGTACAGCTCGTTTTACTGGGCTTCACTTTGTTGAGCTTCACTGACGTTGCCTTTTTTGTTTGTTTTTTACAAACTGAAGGCTTGTGGCAGCGCCACATCAAGCAAGTATAAGCATATCCAAGTACATCCAAGCATATCCAAGTATTTCCACACCACTTACCAGCAGCAGGTGCCACTTTGTATCTCTCTATCATATTTTGGTAATTATCATAATACTTCAAACTTTTTCATCGTTCTTATACCTGTCACTGTAATCTGTGATCATTAATATTTGACGTTACTCTTATAATTGTTGTTGGGAAACACAAACCACACCCATGTGAGACAGCAAACTCACATCATTAATGTCGGGAGTGTTCTTACTGCTTCACTGACTGGCCTTTTCCCCATCTCTCTCCCTCTGCTCAGGGCTATGAATTCCCTGAGACCAAACGACATTAAAATCAGGCCGATGAATAACCCAACAATGGTCTCTAAGTGTTCAAGTGAAATGAACTCTTCTCAAGGAAGAGTTGTACATCTCTCACTTTAAATCAAAAACTAGAAATGATTCTACGTAGTAAGGAAGGCAGGTTGAAAGCTGGGATCGGCCAAAAGCTAGGCCTCTTGCAGCAAATTAGCCACACTGTGAATGAAAAGGAAAATTCTAGGAGGAAACTGAAAGTACTACTCCAGGAAACACATAAATGGTAAGAAGCCAAAACAGTCGAATTGCTGATATGGAGAAAGTTTTAGTAGCCTGGATAGAAAATCAAACCAGCCACAACATTCCCTTAAGCCAGAGCTTAATCCTGAGCAAGACCCTAATTCTCTCCAATTCTACGAAGACTGAGAGAGGTAAGGAAGCTGCAGAAGAAAAGTTGGAAGCTAGCAGAAGTAAGTTCATGAGGTTTAAGGAAGAAGTCACCTCCATAACATAAAAGTACGAGATGAAGCAGTAAGTACTGATATAGAAGCTACAGAAGTTATCCGGAAGATCTAGCTAAGATAAATGACGAAGGTGGCTGCACTAAACAATAGATTTTTAATGTAGATGAAACAGCCTTCTCTGGCAAGAAAATACTATCTAGGACTTTCATAGCTAGAGAGGAGAAGTCAATGCCTAGCTTCAAAGCTTCAAAGAACAGGCTGACTTTCTTGTTAGAGACTAATGCTGCTGGTGGCTTTAAGTTGAAGTCAATGCTCATTTACCATTCAGAAAAATCCTAAGGCCTTCAAGAATGATGCTAACTCTACTCCACCAATGCTTTATAAATGAAACAACAAAGTCTGGGTGACAGCACATCTGTTTACAGAATCACCTATTAAAAATTTGAAGTCCATTTTTGAGACCTCCTGCTCAGAAAAAAATAAAATTCCTTTCAAACTGTTACTGCCCATTGATCAGAGTCCCTGGTCACCCAAAAGCTTTGATGGAGATGCACAAGGAGATGAATGTTGTTTCCTTGCCTGCTAACACAACCTATTTTACAGTCAAAAACTGACTTCAACTTTCAAGTCTTGTTATTTAAGAAATACATTTTGTAAGGCTATAGCTGCCATAGGTAGTGATTCTTTAGATGCATCTGGGCAAAGTAAATTAAAAACCTTCTGGAAATGATTCATCATTTTAGACGCTATTTAGAACATTCATGACTCAGGGGAGGAGATCAAAATACCAACATTCATGGGAGATTGGAAGAAGATGATTTCAAACTTCATGGATGACTTTGAGGGATTCAAGATTTCAGTGGAGCAAGTCACTGCAGATGTGCTGAGAATAAAAAAAAGAACTAGAATTAAAAATGGACTCTGAAAATGCACTCAATTGTTGCAGTCTCATGATAAAACTTGAATGGATGAGAAGTTTCATTTTAGGAATGAGCACATAATAGTTTCTTGAAATGCAAACTATTCCTGGTGAAGATGCTGTGAACATTGTTGAAATGACAACAAAGAATTCAGGACATTCCATAATCTCAGCTGATAAAGCAGTGACAGGGTTTGAGAGGATTAACTTCAATTTTCTAAGAAGTTCTACTGTAGGTAGATGCTATCAAAATGTTATCAAACAGCATCACATGCTACAGAGAAATCTTTTCTGAAAGGAGTCAACTGATGTGGCAAACTTCATTGTTGTCTTCTTTTAAGAAATTGTCACAGCCATGGCAACCTTCAGCAGCCACCACCCTGATGAGTCAGCAGCCATCAACACTGAGGCAAGACCCTCCACCAGCAAAGACTATGACTTGCTCAAGACCCAGATAATTGTTAGCAACTTTTTAGCAACAAAGTATTTTTAAATTAAGATATATACATTGTTGTTTTAGAAAAATGTGATTGCACACCATGTAGACTGCAGCGTAGTGTAAACATAACTTTTATATGCACTGAGAAACAAAAATAAATCCTGTGGGACTCTACTGTGGTGGCCTGGAACCCACTGGGCAGTACTGCTGAGGTGCTCCTGTCCACGGCTGGGGCTCTGGTGCCCCCTGCTGCTGGAATTCATCAGGGTCGTTTCCTTGTTGAATGAAGGGTTAGGATTTCAGTCTTGGATTCCAGGATACTGAAGGCTTCAGGAAAAGCAAAATAAATGCACTCCTGATAAGCTGATCCCCACTGAGGGTAGGCTGGGATTATGACTGTCTTACTTTTTTGTGTTTTTCAGTATTTCGCAAATAAAGACAAGACAGGATAAAGATAGAAAGTAATTTCCAATGTTGCATTTGTATATGGGCTGGTTTTTCTGCACATATACATATGTTGAAAGGACTTTGTACAAAATTGCCCTCTGAGACCAGCTCAATGCTGCATGCTGCTAGAACCAACCCTGCCTGGACACCCACCGAGCACTGCCTGGTTTGGATTTGAGCGCTCACAATTTCCTCTGCCCCAGTTGGCAGATTATAGGCTGTGCAGTTCATAGGAAAGTTTTGATTTCTGATACTTTAATTTTCCCTGAGTTTCAGCAAAATAAATGTGATGTGAATGAGTAAAAACATATACCCTCATTGGCACAGTCAGAGAGATGAAACTCTTGCACGAAGCTTGCCCTGTGTGTCAATATTCCATGACTTCAGTTGGATAACTGGGTCTAAGAAACACATGATCTGCCATCATGTCAACAGAAAACAAAATGCTAATATTTAGGCTTTCTCACCTCATCTCCTGCTTGCTAGAGATGGAGGAACTAGGGGTGGGGCAGGAAAACAAAGAAGCAACATGTTATAAACTTGGCCATTTTTCTCTAATCACAGTCTAGGCCCAAAGCAGACCCAGGGCACAGTTCCTTGGAGGAAGCGTCATTGATGAGAAACTGGACTGTTACTGAGCAGGGGTGAAAAGTCACATGGTGGAGAAGTGAGGACGTTTCAGAATAAGGGAGCTTATTTTGCCTGGAAAAGAAAAACTTGAGAGGAGATCATTTTTCATTTTGACATTTCCCAGGGATATAGTACTGGCCTGGTATTGTTTCATTTCAGAGCTTGTCTAGAATGGAAAACAAACAAAATAAATGAACCAAAACAAAACAAAACAAAACAAAAAAAAAAAGAAAAGAAAAGAAGGAAACCAAATAAACTCAGGTCCCAGAGAGAAGATCTGTACCAAGCCTGCAGCATGGTCAGTCTCTCGCCTCCCGCCCCTGCTTCCGTGAGGCTGCCTGCAGGTCCAGTCAATCGGCCTCGGTGCCAAGAACATCCAAAAGAACACTCCAAGGCAGTGTTCTCAAGTTGATCCATCAGGGTAAACAAAGTAATAAAACATCTGTTTCATTTTTATCTCAACCTTTTAAATATTTTATTGTAAGGCATATGTCACAAGGTATTTGAGTACAAGGTATGCAGGGTACAGGAGTTTGTGGCCATCATTTAGAAAGCACTAAGTTGACACATGCAGTGTGTTTCATCATAGCGGATGTGATCAAACAGATTTGAGTCCTTGGTTTGGATGATCACCTATGACAAAGACTCTCCGCTTGACCAAACTTTAGTCAGGCTTCTGAGCCTTCTCCTAGGGCCATTGTACGCTTCCCTGTGACATCCGTTTCAGCAATCCCTGCTTTGTCAGTTTAGCAAGGACTCCCGCCCCTGATATCTGACCCCCTCGGTGACATCTGATCAGGCTCCCCGTGCTCCACCATCCCCAGTGATGTCCAATCACCCTGGCCTGCCTTCAGCAGGAATCCTGTGAGGTGGTTTAGCCACAATCCCTCAGACCCCTGAAGTGTCCTTTTAGTAACTGTCCATCCACTGACCCCTCCCCTGGTCCTTGGCTATAAATTTCTACTTACGCATGCTGTCTCTCTCCCTCGCTGCAAGACCCTTTGCTATTATCCCTGTGCCTGCCATGACAGTTCCTTACTGTGCTTTAACAAATGATGTTGGATATTTTTTTCTTTAACACCTGGAAAGTTGTGTGTGGTTTCCAGGGTTTCTCCAGTAGCCTGGAGCCATTTGGAATCAAGAGAGTATAAGGTTGCCTCTACTAGGCCTGGCAACAGAGCCTTAAATATAAAAACGATGGAGGGATTAGAATGCCCCAGGAGGCAGGATTACTGCAGGGCATAGGGCCTGGCCTGTGGTGGGCAGGAAGAACCATGATAATCAACACATTGGTTGAGCAGATATGATTCTCCACCACTAATCCTTCATGCCATCATCTTACAAACAAAAAAACAGAGAATATCAGTAGGAGAGCTCTTGGCCATTCATGATTGGACTGAGCAGGAATGCAAAGTCAAGTCAGTCTGCCTTTGCAACTTTCCCAAGTGCTTTTGGTACCCACTGCCTCATCACTGTCTCCGCCTGGCCCCTGGTGCCTCAGCGCCTGGCCTCGCAAGAGTGTGCTTCATATAGCTGGCTTTTGACCCAAGGCCCAGTGTCCTCAAGGAGCCATTCTCCTGGGAAGCGGAAGCTGGGAGAGAAGGTCCCTGAGGCCACAGTGTGGCCCTCCATGAAAAGGTTGGCTGCTGTTCTCAGCCTGAAGCCTCTAATCTTTTCCATTACAAGCTCACTCAGCAGCAGCCCTGGCAGGAGGCTGCACCTGGCATTTGAGAATGAAAGGGAAATAAATGGGGCCATGTGCAAGCACACACACACCAGAAGGAAGCAAGCCTCCCAGGGTGGAGGGAGCCCTTTTGTTGCGAGACAGTAGGGATGGAAGGCTATTTCAGTCTATTTCCTTAACCTGCTGCCATGGACTCACTCCTCTGAAGTCTCCAGCCCACTCCTACATGGATAAGTCATCATGAAGGAATGGCCCTGTGTAGCACTCATCAATCCTCAAGACGCCCTCCAATGGCTCATCCCCAGATCTCTGCAGGCGCTTACACCAGCCTCCATGCCCAGAGCACATGGGCCACCCTCTGTTCTTCCACACATGGTGGCTGCAGTCTGTTTCTCATTAGCTCTGTTTATCACAATGGCAGGAGCATGGTCTTGTTCCTCTTTTTACCATCTGGGCCTTGCACAATGTGTGGCACAAGAAATCCAGGTCCTCAGCCCACATTTGGGGAATGAATGAATTATCCACACATAAGCTCAGAAAATTACTTTAAAATGTTTAGAATAATGAGAGAAAGAGCAGCCATGAGGTCAGTGCAAGTTCCAAGTGGGGTGGTCACCAGGACGGAAAGTCCCAAAGCAATGAGGCTGAGGAAGGGCAGAGCCCTGGTGAAGCTGGAGGGGCAAATTTTCACAGCACTTCCCATGCTCCTGCATGTGGCAGTGGAAAAATGTGGGGTGTCCTGACTTTCCTCTTCAAAAAGTAACTCACGATCATGCTGCTTTTCCTGATGCATACCTCATTTGGGGTTCTAATTTTTTGTGGAGTGTAAGATGTATTTTCTGCATTCTTGCACAATACAGGAAAGTGCAAAATCCAGAGTGAGCCTGATGTGAGCAAAGTGAACGCATTCAGGTTACGCCAGAGGGATAAAGAAAAAAAAATGATATCAGCTGCTCCAAGCCCCTTTGTGTCCCTTCCAGGCACTGCCCCTCCAAGGGGTATCCTCACTTCTCTCCCCAGTGATTAATTTCAGCAGTTAATCTTCAAGTTCTATGAACATGGGACTATGCAAATGTGCTCTCTTGTGTTGGGCTTCTTTAGTCCAATAATATGTCTACGATTCATGCATTTTGTGTCATGTGAATGTTGATTCTTCATTCTCACGCTGTCTAGTATTCACTGGCAAATATATTATTGGCAATTCATTAATTCTCCTATGGTGGAGCATTGGGGGTTTTCCATATTCAGATATTTACAGTCTTCTAGGCACATGTGAACACATCTCTGGTGGGTGTGCATCTAGAAGCAAATTGCTAGTTTATACATTTCAGCTTCATAGACACTGCCAAACATTTAGCAAGGTGTGATACCCTTGTTAATTAACCTTAGAGAAATGTCAATTGATCATACAGAAAGATACATTACCCTTTCTCTGGGACTGCGTAAGAATGCCATTGCTCCATATTTTTGCCAGTCCTTGGTATTTTCCATCGTTTTCATTTTAGCCATTCTAATTATTTTTTACATTAAACTTTATTTTGAAATAATTATAGGTCCACGTGCAATGTAAGAAATAATACAGAGAGATCCTGTGTGTCCTTTACTTAATTTCACTTAAAAGTAGCATCCTGCAAAATGATAGTACAACATTACAAGAGAATATTGACATTGATGCGGTCAGGATGCAAGGCATTCCCGTCACCCAGGGACCCCTAATGGGGCCTTTTTGTATAGCCACATCTACTTCCTTCCATCCCGAGTCCCTCCTCAACCCTTCACAACCACAATCTGTCATCCATTTATATAATTGTGTCATTTCAAGAATGTTAAGTAAATAAAACCATACAATATGTAATACTTTAGAATTTGTTTTTCTTTTTCACTCAGTATAACTCTCTGAATATTCATCCAGGTTGTTTCTGCTGGTTATAAATTCTATTAGTTTACTCTCATCTGAAAATCTTAATGTTTCCTTCACTTTTTAAGAATATATTAATTGGTATAGGATTATTGGTTTATAATTATTTCCTTTAAGCACCTAAAAAATGTGCTACTGCATTCTGGCCTCTATGATTTCTGATGAGAAATATACTGTAATTCCAATTGGTTCTCTCTTGCTGCTTTAAAGATTTTTCTTTGTTCAGTTTTCACATTAAATTTGATGTGTCTTAATGCAGGTTTTTGGTTTATGCTGCTTTGAGGTTCACTCAACTTCTTGAATTTGTAGTTCTTTTGCCAAATTTGGGAAATTTTGGTCATTATTTCTTAGAGTAATTTTTCAGCCTTCCTTTTTCTGCTTTCCTTCTAAGAGATTGATCATATCAAAGGTAGCTCTTTTATTGCTTTAGTTTCACAAGTTTTGGAGGTTATGGTTTTTGTTTGTTTATTTGTTTTTTGTTGTTGTAGTTTGCTTGTTTTTGTCTATTTTCTCTCTGTTGTTTGGATTGAGTAATTTCTTTTGTTCTGCCATCCAATTATCTGACTCTTTCCTCTGTCCTTTCTATTATGCTGCTAAGCCTATTTACTGAGCTTTTTACGTTTTTGTATTTCTTAGTTCTAAAATTGTATTTGGTTCTTTAGTTTCTTTGCTGAGACTTTCTTTCTTTTGCTTCAAGCATGTTTATTAATACTGGTTGAAGCATTTTTTAAAATTGCTGCTTTAAAATTTTGGTCACATAATTCTAATGGCTCTGTCATCTTGGTGTTGGGATCTATTGATTGCATTTTCATTTATCTTATGATCTTTTACGTCACAGTATGACGTATGATTTTATTTGAAACTTGAACATTTTGTTCCTGTGTTATGAGACTCCAGATTTTATTTAAATATTCTGGTTTAGATGGCTTTCTCTGAAGTCATTCCTGCAAAGAAAAGGTTGTGCTTCTACATCCCTGCTGGGGGAGGGTTGAGATCCAGGCTCCACATTGGCACTGTAGCGAGTTGGGGGTGGTTACTGCCTAGCAAGGATGAAAGCTTCCGACCCCATCCTAGTGGCAGGGGGTGGGATGGGGGTCCTTCAGCCTGTCAAGGGTGGAAGTCTAGGCTTTCCACACAGCTTATCTTTGCGTGGGTGGGGCTGAGGCCTCAGCACTTCTGTGATGTTTGGATGGAGTAGAATGGTTACTGTCTTGGAAGGTTGTTCCTTTTCTAGATCTTTGGCTAGAGAGAGTAAGCTTTATGAAAAATGTTTAATTGTGGTAAAATACATATAACATAAAATTTAACATATTAATCACTTTCATATGTACTATTTAGTAGTGTTAAGTGTATTTACACTTTTGTACAACCAATCTCTAGAACTTGCAAACATCTTACAAGACTGGAACTCCATTCCCATTACACGATTATCCATTTGTTCATCCCTACAGCAAGCCCGTGATGACTACCCTTCTGCTTTCTATTCCTATGAATTTGACTATTTTAGGTACTTCAACAATATAGTATTTGTCTTTTTGTGACTGGCTTATTTCACTCAGCATAATATCCTCAAGATTCATTTATGTTGTAGCACGTGCTAGACTATCTTTCATTTTTAAGACTGAATAATGTTCCATTGTGCTTTTATGTCACATCTTACTTATTCATTCATCTGTTATTGGACAGAAGACAGATTTTTGTTGGCTTTTTTCTTGACTGTGCTGATTGGCATTTCTGGGTTGCTGACTTCTTCACCTCCAAGTCTGGAATATGTAAGGCAAAAGGAAAACCAAGGGAAATTGCTGCCGTATAATTTATTGGGTCCGGCGATCCTTAACCAGTTTGTCTTATTCTGTCCAACTCTCTAAGTCTTCTTATGTTTGTCTCATTCATAATTTCCAAAGTTTTAGCTGTATTTGTTGAAAGACATAGGGCCAAGTATATCTGTTCTGTTTTCTGGGAAGTAGAAGTTCTGCAGTTGATTTTTATATTAGTTCATAATGAGTATGCTACTCTTTTTGAAAATGTTTTAAGATATCCTAAAAATCGATTTTTTAACTAAATCAGACAAGACCTTTTTTAATTTAAAGTGCATACAATTTTGCTTTTTGGCAATTGAGCTCTTAATAGTTCCACAGTTCTTATTTTGAGGATATTAGATTTGTTTTTAAAGGGATTATAGCAAAAGGGCTATATCTTTCCTCTATTTATAAACCTTGGTTTCTCCTGTTAATACCAACTATCTGCAGAGTGTCTCATAGCCCTTATGTGTGTTGAATTTGAAACCACAGACACAAATCTGTTACTGGACTGTGGCTTGCAGAATGACTGGAGATAAATTCTTTCAAGAGTCTCCTAGATTGCTTACAGCTATAACTTTTATTGACTTTCGAACACTTCATAAAATTTAAATTTACTGAGGAAACAATTTGTTATAGATCTTTAGAAAAATAACAGAGGTAGGGTCTCATATTTCTCCACCAACCTGCAAAGCCTCTGGATGAGCAATGGAAGTGGGATTGATATATTTTTGGGGGGCCAGAGAAATTTACTCTAAGTGAAAAATCTCCCATTTGAAGGATAGTATGTATAAATAAATCTTGAATTTATAGGTTCTTTCCATAAAATTCACATAAGTTTTTTTTTAAAAAAAACCCTCTGCTCTGAAAAATATAATCCATAAGGACGCTGTAAAACAGTTTGAGGCATTACTGAACCACAATGATTTGCCTATCTTCTTGAATAGAATGTTATGATAGAACCACAAGGCAACAGACATTGCAACAGCTCAAATGAACAAGTGTCTGGCTCCAGGGGAAAGATGACAATAAAACTAAATCATAAAAACTTTTTCTTGCTTCATTTCTTCTTCTAAAATTTTAAAAATCAGAAATAAAAAATTCAGAGTGGCTTAACTTTTATTCCTGCAATACTAATGTGAAAGGCAAAAGCTTCTAGGAGTCCAGGCACCTGATTTTTAGTGCAGCATCACTTCTCAGCACAGAATTTAATACTCATTTCAGATAATTTAATACTCATCTTAAAACACGATGGCCTTGAACAACAAGGCCTGGTGATAGGGAATAAGTGTAAATCCCAATGCTTTAGTGTATGGAGTTCATGTTAGAACCTTTTACGATTTGTGGAATCATTGCTAAGTGTCCTTGATACATCCTACCTGAATGAGTGCAATCTCAAGCTAAGACCTCAGGAACTCAAATGAATCATTTCAACACACTGGTTGGTTATCTCTTGCTGAATAACAAACTGCACCCACACTTGTAGTATATAACAACCGTTTTATTATACCTCACAGTTTTGTGGATCAGGAATACAGGCAAGTCTCAGCCAAAAGATTCTTTTCCTCCATATGGAGTGACTGGAGCACTTGGGGTACTCAGCTCATCAAGTGGTTGATCTGAAGGGTGCGGGTCAGGTTTATTCACATGCCCAGCTGCTTGGCACACGTGTCAGGAGGCCCCTTTCTTCCTCCAGGTAACCCCAGGGCCTCTTCTCCTTTCCTCTGAAGCAGAAAGGTTGGACTTCTTATATGAAAACTAAAGCATCCAAGAGCAAGCATCCTGGGAGACCCAAGTGGAAGTTGCAAGGCTTCTCATGACCTACCCACAGAACTCCAGAACATATTCTCTGTTGCACACGAGCATTCAAGTGGTCAAGCAAGTCACCAAAACCAGCCCATTTTCAAGTGTATGGGAATTGGACCTCACCCTTTAATGAGGTAAGTGGCAGAAAATTGGTGCCATCTTTAATGACATAGTCTCATTTTTTGCTGTTACAGGTAGCATAGTAATCCTGAATTTTTAAAAATTAAATCATCACTAGTAAAGATTCCAGCATGAAACAACAAATAAACATATTCTGTATTCTTGGTAAGATTCAGAAACTTTCAAATAACAAAGGTATTTATGGAGCAGACACTCCAAGGCAGGCTGGTATGAGGCATCCTTCCTCCAAGTCTTACATGCAAAACATCTAAGAAATGCTGCCCACACTGCTGGGGAGGAGACTGGGCTGCAGGTGCCACCACTACACCTGAACCAGTCATAGCTCCTGCTACTGGCTGATGTTTATTATATATTGACTGTAAAATGGCTGCTATGAAAACTATGACACCTGACTTAGTGCTAAGTACCTCATCTGTCTCTTAAAGTTCTCCATAGCACCACTGTGGGGCTGGTCAAGTTCTGGGGATGACTCTTTTCCAGGCTTGGAAACAGCTGCCTTCTCAATCCGTCCTCATGTGTTGAAGAGAGCCCTGATGTCACTTTCTGTTCCCATAATACCACTGATGCCATCATGGGACTTCACCATCATCATGTCATCTACTACTGATTAATATCTTAATGTCTTCCTTAAGGTGCCACCACCTAACACCATTACGTTGGAGGTTAGGGTTTCAACAGACAAATTTAAGGGGAGCAGAAACATTCAGTTCATCTGGTAATATGTCTTGTTAAGTGTCTCTTATCCCTTGAGGTGGCCATCAATGAATATTGATTGAATGAATAAATGAATGAATGAAACAAAGCAGCTACTAAAAGTAATTGACAATATCCAAATTGCAGTACTGATGGCCAATTGAGATAGGTGGTATGGCAGCTGAACCTCTAAATTTGCCCCGAGCTAGATATGTGACCCCAGGCCAACCGTGTGTGTGACCCCAAACACAGCTGTTCCACCTGTAAAGGAACAGATCTCCTTGAGGAGATCTGTTTCTTAAGTGTCATTTAGTGCCTGTGTGGTGTGGGCTAAGGAAACACAAAGACCTTGGAGAAGTACTCATTTTAAGGAACATTTCACAGCTTTTGTTATTTCGAAGAGAGACCCTGAACTTGTCTTCAGATCACGTATATAATCTAGGCAGGGTAGAAAGTCCTGCTTTCCTAGAGCCCCGATGCCCAGTAGACTTTCAGAGACTATGCAGCCACACCATTTGAACATTTTATGGAGCTTTAACAAAATCCAATTTTATTATTAACAAAAGTTTGATTTTAGTAGCTATCTATCTATTTTGAAAATGTCAATGGTATTCTAAAGGAAATGGGAGCAGAATTTGTCTTCCCTGAAATTGAATTCTTGTTTAATGGATAAACCTTTATTGATGCTGCAGCCTCTGAGGAAGCACAAGGTTTATGAGGCCTGGATGGTGACGAGGAGCTCAAAGACAGCAGGGATGAACAAGGACAAGGACAGATTTGCTGTTTGGCAACTAACGCTGAGACTAGGGAATACAAATGGCCCAGGAGTTAAAGTTTCTGCTGAGGCCTTCTTGTAAGGATTGCAGCCATAACTCAGCATAGTTTGGAGCTAGGGAGAATGTATCATAGAATCTGGTGACCAGAGCACATGTGCCTTTTGCACCTTACAAACACAACCCCGCAAAGGTTTTAGGAGAGTCAGGACCATGATAGACATTTGCAATCTGAAGGAGACTGATATGCAAAGAGATCCCAGTTATTGGGGTCTGTGACACATGCATGTCTGCCTGACACTCAGCCTCAAATTGAGTTGGTGTTCACCGGTGACTTCCTGGACATTCAGGCCCCTTCTGGGCCAGTCAGAAGAGCAGCCTTTCTGAGGTCCGCATTCACTCTCCCACTCATGTTCAGCCTGTCCATAACGGGTAGGAAGTATATAATCATGTGCGTTGAAGATGAGACCCTCCTTTATATCTAGTAATTAACTCCTTCCAAGCCAGAGGTCTTTTCATGTCCTCCTGTCTGTGCTGGATATGACCTAAGCATGCAATGCCAGTATTGACTGACAACATTAGCAGAGCCTGGCACATAGTAAGTGCTCAGTAAATTTAATTGGGATGTGCCAATAAATGGGAACAGGGGTATCTGTGTTCATTATAAACTTAGGTCAAAAATAACAATAATAAATTAAACAATAATTGTAACCAACATACAGCTAAGAAGTAGAGCACACTGTGGTGGGGGCCTTCTTAACTCCCACAATAAAGCTGAAAGATGAATAAATATGCTGGATAGCCCAAAATTTCTAAGACCTAGATAGGAATTTATGGTACAAGTCTTGTAGTCAGTCACCTTTTACAGAGTAAAATACCAGCAACCACTTCTCTCAGGGGTGTGTGTATGTACACAGGCATACACTCCTAGAATTTCGGATTGTGAGATGGACATGCAGAGTCTTATTTGTAGCTCCACCTCTGACTTTTCCTGACTATAGTAGTAAGTCCCTCCACTTTGAAACCTTCTTCTATAAAACACAAATCTATGACTTTGCATGTATGTTTGTGTGTGTGCTGTCTGTCTACACTGTACACAGACTGTTAGTGTAGGTGAGTTGATATTATTCATGACTTAGAAAATTGTTTATTTGCCCCTTAGGTTCAAACCATGATATGATAATCGCATTATTTTAATTCTTTCAATATTTTTGGTCCTCCAATATAATTCTATACTTTTGTCAATTAAGTCTCATTTTTAATGAGATGTATCTTGAATTTTGTCTCTTCTTTCTTATCTATTCTCTCTTCAACCACCCCAATCAGGCCTTCTTCAAGATCTTGTCAGGATCACCAATGAACTGCCCACAGTCCACTGCATTGCCCCTTCTTAGAACTCCTTGTATCCAGCCTACCTATGGGCATCAAATTGGGCCTGCCCAATATGGACACTTGAGTCCCCATCACTCTTAAATCAGCTCCTTACCTGTCTTCTCCATTTCAATAAAGGATGCATCATTTGCCCATTTGCTCCAACCCAAATTCTAGGAGACTTTAATTCCTCTCTCTCAAATCCGACATCCAATACAAAAGTAAGTCATATTGTTTCAAACTTCAAAACATTTCCCAAACTTGAAAGTTCCTGCCGTTTTCACAGGCATAACCAAGTTCATCATCTTTCTTTTTCCTGGAAAACATCAGTAGCCTCTTGTCTTTCTTCTCTACAGTCAGTTTCATACACACCATCTAGAGTGAACTTCTGGAAATGTGAATTTGATTATACCATCTCTCTATCCAAACTTTCCAAGGATTTCCATAGCACTTGTTCTAAAATCCTGACTCCTTCCTATGGCCCCAAGTCCTTAAGTTATCTAGCCACCTGGGCTGGATTGTGTTTCTCAAAGATGATCAAACTTACCTATTTATCTCATCTCACATGCTCTCTTAATGTGGCTGATGCTCCTCCCACTCTTTAAAGAGTGGTCTGGTCTCTATAGGTCTGGACTTTGACTAGTAGAGTACAGCAGAATTCACATTGGTTGAAGTATAAGGCTATGTTGTGTAAAGAATGCAGCTTCCTCCTAGATCTCTCTCTCTCTTTCCTTGCTCGCCTTTAGAACTCAGCTACCATGTTGTGAGGAACCGAGGCCCCCAGTCAACAGTCAGTATACACTCACCACCCTTGGGAGGGAGCTTATTTGGCAGTCGCTCCCCCAGCCCTGGTCAAGCCTGCAGATTATGGATGTCCAGCTGACCTGTGACACAAGAGACTCTGAGCCAGAACCACAGATGAGCCCCTCCTGAACTGTTGGCCAACAAAATTCGTGAGACATAATAAGTTACTGTTATTGCTTTAAGCTGCTGAGTATTGGGCTGACTTAATGTTGCCTAATGCTCTGACTCTGCTTCAGCCACTCTGGGTTGCTCAAAAAATCAAGGCTTATCTCTGCCTCAGGGACTCTGTGTTTCTTATTCTTTCCAAATAAAATTTTTCTTTCTCATATTGCCACATGGTAACTTCCTTACCTCATTAAAATATCTGTTCAAATGTTGTATACCAGGAGATCCTCCCTCAGCACTTAAATAGCCAAAAAAGTCCCCTTCCTGCCTCCACAGTTATTTTCTAGCCTATTTTCTCATGATTTTTTCTTCACTGCACATTACTGTAGCTGAGACTATATGTGATGTATTTATTTAATTATCTGTCTTCTCATTAGA
Source organism: Piliocolobus tephrosceles (assembly GCF_002776525.5). Classification (NCBI taxonomy): domain Eukaryota; kingdom Metazoa; phylum Chordata; class Mammalia; order Primates; family Cercopithecidae; genus Piliocolobus; species Piliocolobus tephrosceles. The sequence continues at coordinate 37,138,582 of NC_045453.1, forward strand.
ATATAAGCTTCATGAAGGCAGAAATTTTAAGTCTTATTCAACAGGTTCACCAGAGCCTAGAAGAATCCATAGCACATAGAAAACAGACAAAAGAAAAAAAAAATCATATAAAACATGTTAAATAGATATTGAAATAACTCAATCATTTCCTGGGTTCTTTTCTAGGATTCCATCAGGGAACCCTAGTCAACACCATATGGAGCAAAAGAATCACCTGGCTGAGCCCAGCCAGAACACCTGACCCACTGATTGTGAGCAAAATAAAATAAATGTTTTTGTCTCTGTTTTGGGGGTGTTTATAATAAAATAATAGTTTACATGAACAAAAGGCTTCCACCCTTTTATTGTTAATATCAGTTCTTGGTCCTCTTCCCTGAAATATTCCTAACCATTCATTTCAGGGGCCTGATGCCAAGGACAGCCTTAAGAAACCCTGATAGAAGCTTTATCTGCCTAGTAGAAAGCACAGATACATCAAGAAATAATTAAAGTCACACTCTCAATTCTTAACTTCTTTTAATTGAGATCATCAAAGAGAAACAGATTTCATTACATGCACAGCATGTGGGCTACATTCTCTGGAGTTCATGCTTTATTCATTCAAATGGTTTCATTTCACCCAGTGTTTTGTTGCAAATAAGTGACTTAAATTGAAAAAGAAGAGAGGACAGAATAATTTAAACTGAAAAGTAAAATATAATACTTGGAAGATTGTTCTGTCAGGAGTGAGACTTTAAAACTAAATTTTTAATGGCCAATGTAAAAATTTAATATACTGCATGTACCTCTGGAGGGATGATATATTTAATTAAAGTCAGACAGCCAAGACAACATTCGCTATAGAGACACACATCTTTCCAAATGGAAGTATGCCTTTGCAACAAGATTTCTACTCTTTATTGTTTAAGGATTTTTCCCTTTCATTTTTAATAACATATCTTTTAAATATATTTTACTGTTTTCTCTAGCACTTCTGTTGTTAGAAATGTCAGAGATTGCTGAAATACATAATGAAAAAAAGACATTAATCTATAATTCTAGCACCTTGTTCTAACCACAATTAACATCTTTTTCTTTCTATTCTATTTCTATATCTATTCATGTACATTCCCTTTCTAAGACTGGAAGAATGTATGTATTGTCTTACACATAAACCAACAACATCACTGGTTTTGCTGTGATTTTTTTTCTGTTGGTGAAGTATGTATTTATTCTATTAGACACCAAAGCAGTTCAAGGTGGATAATTTGTCTTGAGATGCCTGGTCTAGACTGACCAGCTGGCACAGGCCAAGCTCTGGTGACCGTTTATGTCATCAACAACTATTTAGGCATGTGCTGCACGAGATAACATCAGGGATAGACATTAATATAAAATCTGGCACCTGCTGTTAAAGGGCTGCTGGGTCAATAGGAAAACACTGGCTACAATGAGTATTTTATTCTAATATGATCAATGCAGAAAGAGAAATATGTCCCAGGTAACAAAGAGATAGGAGGAGAGATCATTTACTGCCCTTAGTACAGTTAGAGCATCCTGGCTAAATTACATTAATTGTCTATAATTAAAAGAAATAATTATTCCAAAAAAGTTCAAGCTGGAAAACAAATGATCCTTACATTAAAAAAAAAAAAAAAAAAAGGCAGGACCAGGCGTGGTGGCTCACGCCTGTAATCCCAGCACTTTGAAAGGGTGAGGCAGGCAGATCACTTGAGATCAGGAGTTCAAGACCAGCTTGAACAACATGGTAAAAACCCATCTCTACTAAAAATGCAAAAAATAGCTGAGTGTTGTGTTGTGTGCCTGTAATCTCAGCTACTCAGGAGGCTGAAGCAGGAGAATCACTTGAACCTGGGAGGCGGAGGTTTCAGTGAGCCAATACTGCGTCACTGCACTCCAGCCAGGATAACAGACTGACAATCCATCTCAAAAAAAGAAAAATAAAAAACAAGGTAAAGAGAGATTGAATGTTAGACACCACCCAAGACAAGGTTAATATCCTAAGTACACACATAAATGCCTGTCTGCCGGCTGCAGATCAGCCACACTGAGGTTCTGCTTTGGGTCAGTCAGTGCAACATGACTGGTTATATTATTACACGGTCTTATATTGTATGCATAAACCAGCTGCTCTAGAGAGATGCAATTTTTTCCTGGCCACTGAATAGGGGCCAACTGGGATCGTGCACTATAATATAAAAATCATCCCATGTTCAACCTACACCAAAAATCTCAACTCATGTCAGGATTTGAATTGAATTTTTGCTACCAGAAATTGCCTGAAAATTGAAATGCAAATTGACGCTTAATTTTTTTTTTAATTTAAACTGTCACTTCAAGGATTGACTTTGCCCATTAAAGCTCTTCAGAACTTAAAGACGTTCTTTGGCGAAGGCGAATGGCTTCAGGTGTCCCCTTGAGGCTTCTCAAGTAGCCCTTTGTGCCTGTGCTTCAGAATTCTACAGGACTGAATAGACTTAGAGGACCTGTGTTGGCATCCGCCCTTGGTGACTATTCCCAGACTGACCTTTGTTGGAATCTGGGCTCTGAGAGTTCCAACATAAGGCAGCCCCCTCCTAGTGCTGCCTTGGTATCAAGCAGTCTTGGTGCCCCACTCAGATCCCCATGGAAACCTTGAAAGTTCTGTACACCCATCCCCCAGGTTCCTTGTGCAGCAAATAATGGCTCACACCAGTGCTTTTCTCCAGAGGCCTGCCTGTGAGCTGGTGGAGCTGCCTGGAGGTTCACAGAAGTAAGGAATCCCTAATCCGTGGCATCAAGATGAGCCAGACACACCCTGGAATATACATTGTAATATACTCATCGTATTAGGCTGAAGCTGGGTCTCCACTCAAAACTGCACTCCTTCTCTATTAGGCATTATCCCATGAACAACCAGTTTCTCCTGGGAGTACGTCCTTAATAAACCACTCACAGCTGGACTCTTGGCTCAGGTTGGGCTGGCGGAATAATTCTAGGTCTGCTTCATCAGGTTCACCCCTGACAGAGCCCATTTCTAAGGTTCTCCTAAAATCCTGTGCCTCCTCCATCCTTCTCCCTCCCTTGTTCAGTTTCTTCATCCTTTGCTCTCATGAAGAGAATGAATTTTTTTCTTGAAAGCCTGATCTCCTGACTCAACAGTTCACAGACAAGGCATTGACATATGAAGCTATTTCTTTATTGCTAGTTTTCATTTGAATCTTATCAATATATCACATAATTTTAGAGCTGAAAGTAAGCTAAATAATAATAAAACAAGGAAACATTTACAAGTGTTAAGTGCCTGCTACATGCAAGACATTTACCTAGTTGAACGAATTCAAGTAATATTCTACAAATCCCCATTCCTGCAAGACAACGCCCCAGGAAGCTGAGAATATGACAATAAGAAGAAGGAAATGCAGCTTCTGTCTTTATCCAGCTTGCCATGCTGCAAGTCGCTCACCTATGCTACAACTCATCTGTATGGTAACCTTGAAGAGCAGTTGTTATCTCTTTCATTTTGCAAATGAGGAAACAGTCTTCCCAAGATTACTTTCCTGGTGGTCATTTATTCAGAAGGCACCCCCAGGTCTGGTGGCTCTCAGAGCTCACCATCTCCCACCAATGCCTTTTGCATCTCACATTTACTCACAGCCCCTCTGAGGCTTCCCCCGTCCCAGTGCACCATCGCTGCCCACTGCTCTCAGCCAGGTAAGGAGAAATGATCCTCAGAGCAGGGTTGTGTCCTGGGCAGAGAGGGGGTGCTCAGGCTTCTGTCCCTATCTCAGCCCTGTCCCATGGGAACATGAAGCCTTGCTTCCGAAAAGACCTGTTTTGTGTCATGTCTCCTCAAGAAAATTATAAATTTTGGAAGATGAGGGAAAAGTTTTATTTCTTTTGTTTCTTCCTCAGTCCTATAAATGTAATAAGCACTTAAATGTAAGTTAGCTGTGGTAGTGAATGAATGAAAGCATCTGTTATTGGCTCAATTGGTCTTTGATAGAAAGTGAACTGCAAACAAAGAGAGGACTCATTAAGACATCAAACATCTGTCATCAGAAATCCATCTTGTGCTTCCTTCATGAATGATCCAATATAACCATGGGGGAAACTGAGGCAGCTGAGAACATCCTTGTCATGTGATGGTGTCCCTAGACCACGCTCTAATTGCAATAAACTGATCTCAGCAGGACGGGATCAGCCAGAAGTTTCCTGAACCTACTAGCCAAAGAAGCACCTTACCTACACTAGTGCAAATGTTCCTTCTGTGACCCCTCATGGAGTACTCTAATTGAGCCTGAGGTCGCATCAGCTCCCTGCTGGGACCCTGACATGCTCCGTTGGTTGCATCTGTATTTGGTGCCCTCGGTGTTCCCACCCTAACTTCAGTATTATTTAATTAATTGTGGGTTTAAAGGATGTTTTGGGTTTAAAGGAAGCTTCCTCTCCCCGCAGGGCCTCCCCTGGTCACAGAGAAGGGCTAGGAACTCACACTCTAGAAACTTTAGTTGCCCCACTTCTGAAACCACCCACCCCAAGTAGCAGGCTTCCATGTTGAACCTCATGTGGATTAGGTATTCCTTAGCACATACCTGTAATTGATGACACTAATCCAAAGGAGAAAACGAAATGATATGCATTTATAGCTGAGAAAACTGAGGCACAAGCCACACAATTAACCCAAGATACACCAGTATTGTGTAGCAAAGCCAGGTTTTGAAGATAAATTGTCCCAGAGACTAAGGCAGTGAGTAAGCACAGAGGGTGAACCCACACAGATTCCCTCAAGTGAGCCACCATGCACATGAAGCATTTACTGTATGCCTAGGACCCAATGATGGATTCAAAATTATAACATACACTGTCTTGCCCTGCCCTGTTCTCAGGAATTCTACATACTTATTAGGAATTAAAGAAGTGCGTATATTAGCAAATTCCACAAACATATTTACAATTGATAGCATGAAGAGATGATTGTTTGGTTATAGAAAGAGAACATTGTGAGTGAGAAGCTTTATTCAACAGAATAAAATTTCTTTAACAGCCACTTACAGTCTGTCAGATATTTCAATAATCAATTTTGATGTGGGAAAAAAATATTTTGAACCATAAACCTTAGAATATTATTCAAAAAGTAATGAGAATTTGAGACCCTAAGTAAATCCAGATTGCGTTTTTGGGGTTTGTTATGTGATTCTTTAGCTTAGAACCTCTTTAGAAAATCACAATGGGGCTGGGCATGGTGGCTCATGCCTGTGATTCTAGCACTTTGGGAGGCCAAGGCAGGAGGAATGCTTGAGTCCAGGAGTTGGAGACCACCCTGGGAAACACAGCGAGACCCCCGTCTCCACCCAAAATTGAAAAACTAGCTGGTTGTAATGGCACATGCCTGTAGTCCCAGCTACTTGGGAGGCTGAGGTGAGAGGATCGCTTGAGCCAGGAGTTCCAGGTTGCAATGAGCTATGATCACACCACTGCAGTGCAGCCTGGGTGACAGAGTGAGATCCTGTCTCAAAAAAGAAAGAAAGAAGGAAAGAAAGAAAGAAAGAAAGAAAGAAAGAAAGAAAGAAAGAAAGAAAGAAAGAAAGAAAGAAAGAAAGAAAGAAAGAAAATTATGATATTGAATGAAGTGATTGAGTCAACTGCTGTGCTGAGTCTATGCAAAACAAACATCTCACAGGACAACTCATGTCCCAACCATGGGACATTCTCAACATCTCCCCCACTCTGGCATTATTCAAATTAACACATCTCTTTCCTAGTTTTCATGATCAATTGAGTAAATAAAATATTCCCAGAGGGTCCCAGAAGTTGTGAAGCTATAGAAGTGAAAACACATTAGACCAGTACTCACTGCCCGAAATGTCTCAAAGGCAAGGGCAGATGGTCACCAAGGAAGGAGGCACTTTGTTTGTTGTTTTAAAAACTAATCATCTCCACGGCAATAATGCTGTTGGCAAATGTTCTCTTTCACAATTCCATATTTAAGAATATTACTTTGGAAGTTATAAATTGCCAGTTATTATTTGATTATCTCAGCTTGGAGTTTGCTACATAATGACTTCCTCAGTAGGATGCTGAGCTGCTAATTCATAATCTCCTTCTGAAAAAGCTTTTCAGGAAATTTGTAACAAATCCATTAAATTAAAATGAATTTGTGCTATATTGAGAAGTAACTGAACCATATGGGGCCAATCCAAATGATATTCTTTCTTTTTCTTTTTCTCCAACCCAAAGAACATCCATTCCATTTACTTCTCTTGAGTGAGGAGGCATGTGCTGTTTTTAAGGGTCAGGATCTTCATGATTCCTGCAGAGGGAAATCAAATGTCGCCATGAGATCCTTTAAAAGTTTTCTCTCCTGTGAGATATGGGTCCAATTACAGTCTGTCATGCTTTGTATAGAGTGCAAGCTGCAAATACTTCAAAAGTGCATTTATGATTTGGAGTTACCACTCTAAAGGGCAGCAGTTTGCAACCCTGGCTTTACCTGGGGAGGTGTTAAAAACCTGGATGTGCAGGTCACACTCCAGAGCAATTAGATTAGAGCCTCTAGTGGGGAGCCCAGGCATCAGTGTTTTAAAAGCTCATCAGATGCTTCAGATCCCCAATGAGGGGCAGTGGTTTCCACATTTGAGTGACTGCATCCATGTTACATGGAGCACTTGGTAAAATACATCTGCTGTCCCCTCAGACCTTGTTTCTGATTGAGTCGGGTTTGGATGGAGCTGAGAATCTGCTGCTTGTCTGGGGATCACACTCCGTAGAGGAAAGACCTGAGGCCCATTCAGAAAACTCAGATCCAAATCCCAGTAGCTAAAAACACATGAGACTCATTTTCAACATCTGCAGAATGGGGCAAAGTAATTAATCTTCCAATCCTTCTGAGAGAATTAATTGTAAATAAGGTTAGTGAACACTCTTGATAAAACTTAAGGTTTGCAATATTTGGGTTCTTTTAGGTTACAATGAATTAAAATCTCTTAAGGGATAATGTTCAAAAAAGTAAAGATCACGGCTTTAATGAAAATAAAAATGTGCCCATGATTTTATTTATTAACTAATGATCTAAGACACAAAAACGGGTTCAAGGAACTATTAGGCTACCAAGAAACTGAAATGATTTGTTAATAGATGCAAAACTGGGTAATATTTTAGGCACTCAAATGTAATGTTTGGGAAAAAAATTGAATGTTTCGATTATCCTTCCTACACCCCAGAAATTAATTCCACCTCCGCGAAGGGAAAAATATTAGCATTGCCCTGAAAGGAACTGCTTGCATCACAATGGACACAAAATATCTGCATCACAATGGACACCAAACATCACTCTTAGCCCTCCAGAAGGGGATTTCTTTCTTCATTTTGTTTTTGTTTTTGTTTTTGTTCTGAGACAGAGTTTCACTCTTGTTGCCCAGGCTGGAGTGCAATAGCGCAAGCTCAGCTCACTGCAACCTCCACCTCCCGGGTTCAAGCGATTCTCCTGCCTCAGCCTCTGAAGTAGCTGTGATTACATGCGCCTGCCACCATGGCCGGCTAATTTTTTAATTTAATTGGTTTTTTTTTTTTCTTTTTGTATTTTTAGTAGAGACGGGGTTTCACCATGTTGGCCAGGCTGTTCTGGAACTCGGGACCTCAAATGATCCACCAGAAGAGTACTTCTATTACCAGGAAATGCAAAATAGCCTGGTTGAGGACAATTAAAGACATTCATACCGTAGAATTAGATAGTCCCTGGAGGTGCAGTGTCTTGCATGAGAGGGTTAAGATCAGTGGTCTTCCCTGTTCTTTTCAAAAGACAGCCATCATGATGAAATTAAGAAATGTATAGTCTCAAGAATTCTTATAACAGTGATCCCTACTTGTCTTCTGAGAGACAAATTACCTTGGCTTTTGTTTTCCGTGTTCCTTTTCTCTGCCTTTGGTGAAAGCCACAAGCACCTATACCTGGCTTTCTACAACTAAGACTAGAAAGGAGACTGGGATAAAGAACCAAGACCCTGCTTGATTCTGGGAATCCTACCCACCAGGCACTGCCTGACACAGTACCTCCTTGGATCCCATTCATACATTATATGTATAATATTAAAAATAATCAAAGTCAGTCATTTGAGAAAAACAAAGAGACAGGAAGCTATCCTTTCTTAAGTGACTCAACCCAAAATCTCTGGAGAGAACATGTGCAAAATCTCTAGAGAACATGAAGGAAACTCAAGTAGAGAGAGTAGAGAAAAAGATCAAATCACAGCATACTGTTGTTTTAGAAATAAAAGTGGAGAATAAGGTATCTCATTGTGGCTTGGATTTGCATTAGCTGATGATTAGTGATGTTGAGCATTTTTTTATATGCTTGTTGGCCACCTGTGTGTCTTCTTTTGAGAAGTATCTGTTCTTGTCTTTTGCCCACTTTTTAATGGGGTTATTTGATTTTTGCTTGTTAAATTAAGTTCCTCATGGATTCTGGATGTTAGACCTTTGTCAGATGTACAGTTTGTGAATATTTGCTCCCATTCTGTGGGTTGTCTGTTTACTTTGTTGATGATTTCTTTTGCTGTGCAGAAGCTCTTCGGTTTTATCAGGTCCCACTTGGCAATTTTTGTTTTTTGCAATTGCTTTTGAGAATTTAGTCAAAAATTCTTTCCAAAGGCTGATGTCCAGAAAGGTATTTCCTGGGTTTTCTTCTAGGATTTTTCTAGTTTGAGACCTTACATTCAAATCTTTAATCCATCCTGAGTTAATTTTTGTATATGGTGAAAGTTAGGGGCCCAGTTTCATTCTTCTGGGTATAACTAGTCAGTTATACCAGCACCATTTATTGACTAGGGAGTCCTTTCCCTATGGCTTATTTTTGTCAACTTTGTTGAAGACCAGTTGCCTATAGGTGTGCTGCTTTACTTCTGGGTTCTTTATTCTTTTCCACTTATCCATCTGTCTGTTTTTGTGCCAGTATCATGCTGTTTTGGTTACTATAGCATTCTTAGGCATTTTAGTAGGTATTATCAACTCTCGTAAATTGCTCTGGGAACATACTTTTATAGGCTAAGAGAATTTTTCCCTGTTTTTCAGCTAGTAAGAGTTTTTATCATGAAGAAATTTTGAATTGTATCAAATATGTTTTCTATATATTTTGAGGTGACTATTAGAATTTTCTTTAATGTGTTAATGTGGTGAATTGCATTTACAAATTTTTATTATATTAACTTCCTGCATTTTTTAGAATAAGCTTCAAATTGATTATAATATTTTAACTTTTTAATACTCTAGTTCTTTTCTATATTGCTTAGGGGTTTTACATGTATGTTCATAATCATGTTTAAGCAATCATTTCTTGTTCTTATACTTCCCTTTTTAGATTACAATATTACAGTTACCATTGTTGAGTAATGATCCTTATTTTTCTCTCTTGTGGAAGAGTTTTATCACGTTGGAATGATCTGGTCCTTAAAAGACAGATTCAACTTTTATGTAAAATGGTTTGGTGTGTTTGGGATTTGTTTTTTTTGCGAGGGGGGGAAGATTTTGAAATATTGATTCAATTTCCTTAACAATAAAAGGATTTTATTTAGATATAAATTCTGTTGGCAGAGTTGCAAGTTGTGTCTTTTATTATCTTTTAATTAGCTTTTTAATCTCTGCTACACCTATTGTTATGATTCTTCCCCATTCAGTTTTTTTAAATAGTTTTGAAATGTAGTGTTTTATTATATTTAGTTGTAATTAATTTTAAAGTTTCATTTTGATTTCTTCTTTGTCTTATGGGTTATTTAGAAGAATGTTATTTCATTATCAAAATTATAGTATTTCTTTTCTCTTTTTGTAAGTGATTTCCAACTTAATTGCATGGTGGTCAGAGAGAATGACTCTATGGTGCTAATTTCTTTAAAAAGTTTTGAGCTTTATGGCTCAATCTATGTTTGATGTATTTTTCTAAATATGATTTTTGTGTGCTTGAGAGAAACACATATTCTCTATTCATCAAATCAAGAGTGGTAATTGTATGGTTCAAATCTTTTAAATTCTTACTAATTCTCTGTTTAGTTGACCTCTTAATAATTAACAAATATGTTGAAATATCCCACTATATTAGTGATTTGTCCTTTTACCCCTGGAGGCCTATCAAATATACACTATATATACATATATATACACACACTATTTTTAGGTATGTAAATGCTTTTATTTATTGTATAATTCTTATCATTTAAACGATTATTATGATTTAAGCTTCCATTTACCACATTTTCATAGTAAAATCTCTTTTCTTTTTAATATTATGACAGCAACGCCAGCATTCATTTGGGTAATATTTGCCTGCAGCATCTTTTTAAACTCCTTCCATGACCTTACAACTGACCAGGAATACTTTGTAGATATTTTGCTAAAATTCTGTCTATTGGGATTTGCTGATGTTTTTCTCATAATTATATTAGGGGTCATTGGTTTCTGCCAGGAAGACTGTAGAGGTAAATTGACATTTCATCACATTGTATCAAGGGTGGATACAATCCACATGACTTATCACCCTTGATGTTGACCTGGCTGAGGTAGTGTTTGTCAAGTTTCCCCACTGCAAAATTACTCTCCTCTCCACCCCCTTTTCCATACTGTACTATATGGGAGGCAGTCATTATGCAACACTCATATTTAGGGAATTAGGAGTTATGCTTCATCTTCCTGAAACTGGAATATCTACATATATTATTTGGAATTCTTCTGCATAGGAGACTTATTACCAGTCCCCATTTATTTATTTGTTCTATCATATCTTTCATGAACTCAGAGTTGTTGTTTTTTTTTTTTTTTCCACTTTGGGTTATAATCCAATATTAGACTACTTTATATTATCAAATTATTCCATCCTTGGCCTTTTGGAGTTTTTTGGTCAGTCCCTGTGCTTTTTTGACAAACCCTCATGAATGTAGCTTTATTTTACCTATTTCTTACTTTCTTGCATCACAAGGTGCTCCAGTCTCATTTCGTATATTCCCTATCCCTGTCTATCCCTGTCTTAGAATCAGCTCTTTTGTCAAGAAGCTGTGGTTCCTTACATTGGAAAAGGGTATTTGAAACCAAGATGTGAGCTTGTAGTGTGATCTTTGCTGCTGGGATCTGTTTTTTCTAAGCTATCTCAGCTGACAGAACAAGGAAACATGCGTATATAAATGTTTATACCATGTGTCTATGTATAGATACACATATATAGTCTGATGTACACATATATATAAGCTAGTAAACCATATCCCAGCAGCAATTACTGCACCTCAAGCTCAGATATACTTATACACACACACACACACACACATCTATCTGAGCTTGTAATGTGATACATATGTGTGTATGTATGTAATGTGACGTGTGTGCATATATACATATACATATAAGAAACCACATATATACATATACATATGTATGTACATATAGGTGTAACCGCATTCCAGGAGCAATGATATATGTACACATATGTGTATCTATGTGTATATATGTACATGTATACACATATATACACACATACACACACATATATACTCGCCCATATATATGTACACACATATATAAATGTTTTGATATAATCATTCGTATCTATACTTAACTACATAGAAGTTAATACTGATGTTTCCAACTGAGTCCATTATCATGTAAATCATTAGAGTCTCCTCCCCTTGCTTGTCCGTAAACTCCCACTCTAACAGTGAGAAACTTGGCTCCCACCATCCACCACCATTTACTTAATTGTTCAATTCCAGTACACGTGTAAAATAGTATCAGAATTGTTGACGCCATTCCCATGGGAAATAATGTTATTGACTAGAACACAGTGCTTAAATTCATTTCCTTCACCCTTAGTTTCACATACTACACTAGGATTTCCTGTTATGTCTTCCAGAGTTAAACAGTTGTCATAAGGATTCCTACTGAGCAATACAAAATTATTTGAAATCCCATCTTTATCATTTATAAATATTAGATCCCATTTGTGAGCCTTTATATGTTTCATTGATTTATGTATTTTTAGGCAAATATTTTAATTATTATACCTTTATAATATGTTTTAATGTCAGGTAACACACACATTTCCTGGTTATTTTTGCTTAATGTTTGTTAAATATGTTTAATATTTAAAATGTATTCGCATTAGTCCAGAAAATTGTATTGTATATTTTCACAGTTTGTTTCCAACCATCTGGCCCTATAAAATACTCTCTGTCCCTACCTGTTTTAGAATTTCATCTAGATGAAATAACATAGTTATATATGCTTTCAGGCCAGCTTCTTTTGCTCGACGTAATGATGTTAAAATTCATCCATATTGTTGTGTGTATTCATTAGTTAATTCTGTTTTATTGATAAGCAGAATTTCATTGTGCAAATGTACTACAATTCTGATGAATATTTTGGGTTGTTTCCAGTTTTGACTATTATGGACAAAGTTTCTATCAATATTCTTATATAAACTTTATTGTAAACATTATATTATATTTTATTTTATTTTGAGAATATCTAGGAGTCGAATTTCTGGGTCATATGGTAAGTGTTTTTTAACTCTTATTTTATTTTATTTTTTTTTTGAGACGGAGTCTCACTCTGCCGCCCAGGCTGGAGTGCAGTGACCGGATCTCAGCTCACTGCAAGCTCCGCCTCCCGGGTTTACGCCATTCTCCTGCCTCAGCCTCCCAAGTAGCTGGGACTACAGGCGCCCGCCACCTCACCCGGCTAGTTTTTTGTATTTTTTAGTAGAGACGGGGTTTCACCGTGTTAGCCAGGATGGTCTCGATCTTCTGACCTCGTGATCCGCCCATCTCGGCCTCCCAAAGTGCTGGGATTACAGGCTTGAGCCACCGCGCCTGGCCCTTAACTCTTATTTTTAACAGCTTCATTGAAATACAATTGAGATTATACAATGTAACCACCCAAATGTATAATTCAGTGATTTAAAATATATTTTTCTGTTATTCTGCCATGACTGCTATGAATTTTAAAACACTTTCATCACCACAAAAAGAGCCAACATAACTTTTAGCAGTCAGTTCCCATTTCTCTCTAACATCCACCGTCCTAGACAATCATTAGTCTACTGTGTATCTTTCTTGGTTCACCTATTCTAGACATTTCATACCAAAGCAATCATTTGTGTTTGGGGAACTGGTTTCTTTCACTTAACGTGTTTTCAAGAAGTACACTTACATTGAATAATGTTTTGACATTTTATTCCTTTTTATGTCAAATAGTATTCTATTGTAAGGATGTACCACACTTATTTACTCAGTCATCTGTTGATAGATATTTAGTTTGTTTCCACTGTTTGGCTGCTATGAATAAGGCCTCTATGAACATTTTCACACAAGTCTTTGCATGGACATGTTTTCATGTCTCTTGTGCATATACCTGGGGGTGAAATTGCTGGTCATATGGAAACTCTGCTTGACATTTTGAGGAAAGGCCAAAGTGGTTTCCAAAGAGAATATACCATTTTACATTTCCAATAATGTGTGAGGGTCCCACTTCCTTCACACTCTTGCCTACACCTTATATTTTTCATCTTTTTAAATTTTAGCGATCTTAGTGTATATGAAGTAATGTCATCTTGGTTTTGATTTGCATTTCCCTAAAGGTTAATGATGTTGAGCATCTTTTCATGTGCTTATTGGCCATTAGCATATCTTCTTGGAAGAAATGTTTATGTAGATCTTTTGCCCACTTTTAGTTCATTATATGTTCTTTTTATTGTTAAGTTATAAGAATTATTTGTATATTTCAGATCCTAGACTCGTATCTGATACGGCCAATCCTCATTATTCACAGATTTTGTGTTTGTGAATTTGTCTACCTGCTAACATTTTTTGGTAGCTTCAAAATCAACACTCACTGTGTTGTGAATACAGTTATTCACAGATACGCACAGGGTGGCAAAATGTTTGAGTCACTTGGCATGCAGCTTCCCAGCTACAGTTCAATAAAAAGTCCTTTTTGTGTCTACTGAATGCCATGATTTTTATGCTTTTTTGTTGTTGTTGATTTCTCTGTTTTATAGGGACTGTGTTGACGTGCCGGCTACTGTCCCTAAATGTAGGAAGGCTGTAAAGTCCCTTACACAGAAAACATGTGTATTAGATACGTTTCATTCAGGCATGAGTGATAGTGCTATTGGTTGTGAGTTTAATGTTAATAAATCAACAATATATGTTAAATAAGGTGTCTTTAAGTTTTACCATACATAAAACAAAGTTATGTATTGATTGGTTGACACAAAGTGATATGATCAGAAGCTCACAGAAATCTGACCTTGTATTATTTACTTTAGGATCAATGGTTCTGTATTTACTAATTCAGTGTTTGTGGAGACTTTATGGAACATAGCTACTGTGAATAATGACAAATTGACCTTATATTATTTGGAGATATTTTCTCCCATCCTGTAGGTTACCTTTTCACATTTTTTATTGTATCTTTTGAAGGACAGTTTTAAGCTTTGATAAAGTATAATTTATCTATTTTTTTTGTTATTTTTGTTTATGCTTTTTGTCTAAGAAGACATGACAACAAAGATGATGAGACTTGCCCCTATATTGAAACTATAATCATGTGGGCCAATTTCATATAATAAGTATCTTTCTATAGGTACATATTATATTGGTTCTGTTTCTCTGGTGAACCATGATTGATTTAAAAAAATTGTTGGGAGGCTGAGACGGACAGATCATGAGGTCAGGAGATCGAGACCATCCTGGCTAACACGGTGAAACCCCTTCTCTACTAAAAAAAAATACAAAAAAAAAAAAAAAAAAATAGCCGGGCGAGGTGGCGGGTGCCTGTAGTCCCAGCTACTCGGGAGACTGAGGCAGGAGAATGGCCTAAACCTGGGAGGTGGAGACTGCAGTGAGCCGAGATTGCGCCACCGCACTCCAGCCTGGGCGACAGAGCGAGACTCCGTTTCAAAAAAAAAAAAAAAAAAATTGTTACCAAGAATTGAATAGAATATTAAAGATAAATTTTCTAAATTGATTCTAGGGTTTCTGGAATTGGCTCCCTAATTTGATTAAATAAGACACTAATGTCTCTATGTCAAGTAGTAAAAAGAGGACTGATAGTCCATGGTGTGTTCTGGCAATAGAGATGGGCACAATATTGTCATTGGATACTTCTAATCAAACACTCATAAGAAGCAAAGATCTGACTGTGTATATAATACTTTCAAACATTTTTGTCAGACTAACAAGTACAGTGAGCACTTATTGGCTGCTTTCTTCTAATATCACTGGACAAAGTTGGAAAATAAAAGGGTGCTCTCACTTTAATAGTAGATATTCTACAAGGCTAGAAATTCAACCTCTATTGTTATTTCGCCACTTGCTAAATAAATAAATAAATGAAATTTTGGGTTTCATTTTCAGCAATATCAGCCTTGTGGCTACATGAGATAAACTATCAGAACAGACATAGATGCTTTCAAGTAATTCATGCAGAACTTGACCTGAAATATTAAATCCCTGAGTTCTTGAACATATCCTGTAGCTATTTTTCCAATTCTAGTTTACACAAGTGTAACACTCAGCAATTGGCAAAATCCGCACATTAGTTACCTGACCTACAGGGTGAGGGAACAATTATAAAGAAGAAGGCCAAGTGGAAGCCACGAGAATGGTTTCTACCTAGAAAAATAGTAAAGCAAAAGCAAGACTACATTCTAGAGGAGTTTAAATAATTAGCACCAATCATCAAGGACTTCAAAAATGCAGGGGCATTAAGTTTCACTGCATCCCCAACTCACCTATTTGGCCAGTGCAGAAGACAGATCTTGGAGAATGGCAGTGGATTATTTTAGGCTTAATTAGATGGTGACTCCAACTGCAGCTTCTGTACCAGATATGATTTCACTCCTTAAGGACATTAACACATCCTGTGGTACCTGGTATGCTGCTATTGATCTGCCAAATGCATTTATGTCCATCCCTGCAAATAAAGACCACCAGAAGCAGTTTGCACTTAGCTCCTGAGGCTAGCATACATCTTCACTGTCCTACCTCAGGGGTGTATCATTTAGTTCACATTTAGTTCACAGCCTTACCTCACCATTTAGTTCACAGGGACTTTGGTTACCTTTCCATTTCACAAGATATCACCCTGGTCCAATACATTGATAATATAATGATTGGAACTAGTGAGCAATAGGTAGCAATTATTCTAGACTTATTGAAAAGATATTTTCATGCCAGAGGGTTAGAAGTAAATTTAACAAAAATTCGGGGGCCACATACTTTAGTAGAATTTCCAGGAGTTCATTGATGTAGGATATGTTAAGATTTGTCTTCTAATGTGAAAGATCAGTTGTTGCATCTGGCCCCTCCTATGACTCAAAAGAAGGCACAATGCATACTGAGTCTCTTTGGATTTAGTAGGGCAACACATTTCTCATTTGGGTGCACTACCCCAGCCTATTTACTGAATCACCTTAAAAGCTACTAGTTTTCAGTGGGGCTCTGAACAAAAGAAGACTCTGCAACAGGTACAGGCTGCTGTGCAAACTGGTCTGCCAATTGGGCCATATGATTCAGCAGATCCAATATTACTTGAAATGACCTTGGCACATAGGGATGCTGTTTGGAGCCTTTGGCAGTCTCCTACCTATGAATTACAGTGTAGGCCTTAGGATTTTGAAGCAAGGCTTGCCATCCTTTGTGGATAACTACTTCCTTTGAGAATCAGGATATGGACTGCTATGGGCCTTAGCAGAGAATAAGCCATGGGTCACTAAGTTATTGTGCAACCTGAGCAACCCCTAATGAGCTGGGTGTCATCTTACCCAGCAAGCCATAAAGTTGGGCATGCAAACAACACTGTCATCAAATGGAAGTGCTGTCTACATGAGACCAACCCAAGCAGGCCCTGAAAGCACAAGTATGTAACAGGAAGAAGTCCCCCAAATGACCATAGTTTCTACTCCTGCTGCACTGTCTTCTCTCTTCCAGCCTACACGTATGGCCTAATTGGGAGTTTCCGGGAGCAGTTGACAGATGAGGAGAAGTCTTGGTCCTGGTTTACAGATAGTTCTGCATGCTATACAGGCAATACATGAAAGTGGAACGCTGCAGCCCTACAGCCTTTTCCTGAGATACTCTTGAAGGGCAGTGGTGAAGGAAAATCCTCCCAATGGGCAGAACTCTGGCCATTGTACCTGGTTGTGCACTTTGCTTGGAAGGAGAAATGGCCAAATGTGTGATTGTATACTGACTCATGAGCTGTAGCCGGAGGTTTGGCTGATGGTCAGGAATTTGGAAAGAAGATGATTGGAAAATTTGTGATGAGGAAATTGGGAAAGAGTACATGGATAGACCTCTGTGAATGGGCACAAAGACATTTGTGTACCAAGTGAGTGCTTTCCAAAGAATGACCTCAGCTAAGAATTTTAATAAATGGGATAGGATAACTTTAATAGATGGGATAGGAAGACTTTCTCTGTACACACCAGTCAGCCTCTTTCTTCGGCCTACCCTGTCATCAGCCAATGAGCTCATGAATAAAGTGGCTATGGTGGCAGAGAGGGATGTTATGCATGAGCTCAGCAACATGGACTTCCGCTCACCATGGCTGACCTCCTCACAGCTACTACTGAGTTTGTAATCTGCCAGGAGCAGGGACCAACACTGAGTCCCTAATAAGGAGCCATTCTCTGGGGTGATCAGTCAGATACCTGGTGGCAGGTAGATTACATTGAACAGCTTCTGTTATCAAAAGGGTGGTATTTTATTCTTAACGGAGCAGACACTTACTTTGGATAGGGATCTGCTTTCCCTGAATACAGTACTTCAGGCAAAACTATCATTTATGGAATTACAGAATGCCTTATCCACCATCATGATATTCCACACAACATTGCTTCTAATCAAGGAACTCACTTCACAACAAATGAAGTGTGGCCAAGGACCCCTGCTCAAGGAAATTGCTATCCTGAAGCAGCTGACGGACATTATAGAACCATGAAATCATCTTTTGAAGACTGGTTACCACGCCACGTCGGCAGGAATACCTTTCAGGGCTGGAGCAGGGTTCTTCAAGAGGCTGTATATGCTCTGAATTGGCATTCAAAAAGAGGCGCTAAATCTTTCATAGCCAGGATTCACAGGTCCAGGAATTCAGGGGTGGATGTAGAAGAGGTGCCATTCACTATTATCCCTGGTGACCCACCAGCAAAATGTTTGCTTCCTGTTCCCCTGAACTGAAAGTTAGGACTATTTAACTTTGGGGACCTTGGGCCCCTATATCAATAGGAAATATGATACTTACTGTACTAACTGAAGTGATTTATCTCTACTACCAATTTCTTCTTGGTAGTAAGGATCAATCACTCTTACCAAGGAGGGCTGTTTAAGTTATATTTTTCTGTTGGTATTCTGTTGTTCATAGTTTTCCATTATAATCTTTTTTATTTCTGTAAGGTCAGTCATGGTATCCTCTCTTTCATTCTTGATTTAATTAATATGTCTAGTTAAATTAATATGTCTAGTTAAAACTTTGTCAAATTTGTTGATTTTGTCAAAGAACCAACTGTTGCCTTGTTTATTTTCCATATTTTTAACTTTACTGATTCATGCTCTAATGTCTATTGTTTCCTTCCTTTTGTTTGCTTTGCATTTTGTTTGCTCTTCTTTTCTCACTATCTTAAGGTGATCCTTGATTTGAATTTTTTCTTCTTTTTAATATAGGAATTATAGCATAAATTTCTCTCTAAGCATGGCTTTAGCTTTTTTTTTTTTTTTGAGACGGAGTCTCGCTCTGTCGCCCAGGCTAGAGCGCAGTGGCCGGGTCTCAGCTCACTGCAAGCTCCGCCTCCCAGATTTACGCCATTCTCCTGCCTCAGTCTCCCGAGTAGCTGGGACTACAGGTGCCCGTCACCACGCCCGGCTAGTTTTTTTGTATTTTTTAATAGAGACGGGGTTTCACCGTGTTAGCCAGCATGGTCTCGATCTCCTGACCTCGTAATCCGCCCGTCTAGGCCTCCCAAAGTGCTGGGATTACAGGCATGAGCCACCGCGCCCGGCTGGCTTTAGCTTTTTCTTGTGAGTTTTGGTATACTACATCTTCATTGTCATTCATTTGTAAGTATTCTCTAATTTACTTTTTGATGTCTTCTTTGACTATTTGTTACTTAGAAGTGTGTGCTTTAATTTCCACATTTCTAAAATTTTACCTAATTGATTTCTAATTTCATTTTATTGTTGCTGGATAATATATTTTATAATATTTCAATCATTGTAAACTTATTGGTGTTCTTTTAATGACCCAGCATGTAGTTTATCCTGGGAAATGTTCTCTGTGCACTTGAGAAGTATAGGTATTTTGCTGCCATTTGGTCAAATGTACTACATGTGTCTATCAGTTCTAGTTGATTTATGGTGTTTGAGTCTTCCGTTTCCTTATCTGTCTTCTACGAGATTATTCTACCCATTATAGAAAGAGGGGTATTGACATATACAACTATTTTTTATGATGCATTTATCCCTTCAATTCAGAACTGCTGCTCTGTGTTTTTGGGGGCTCCATTTTTAAGCTCATGAGTATTCTAATCGTGATAGCTTACTGATGGATTTACACTTTCTCCTTTTAAAATATTTGTCTTAAACATACATGTGCATGTGTCTTTATAGCAGCATGATTTATAATCCTTTGGGCATATACCCAGTAGTGGGATGGCTGGGTCATATGGTACATCTAGATCTAGATCCTTGAGGAATCGCCATACTCTTTTCCATAATGGTTGAACTAGTTTACAATCCCACCAACAGTGTAAAAGTGTTCCTATTTCTCCACATCCTCTCCAGCACCTGTTGTTTCCTGACTTTTGAATGATTGCCATTCTAACTGGTGTGAGATGGTATCTCATTGTGGTTTTGATTTGCATTTCTCTGATGGCCAGTGATGATGAGCATTTTTTCATGTGTCTGTATGTTTATTGCAGCACTATTCACAATAGCAAAGACTTGGAATCAACCCAAATGTCCATCAGTGACAGACTGGATTAAGAAAATGTGGCACATATACACCATGGAATATTATGCAGCCATAAAAAAGGATGAGTTTGTGTCCTTTGTAGGGACATGGATGCAGCTGGAAACCATCATTCTTAGCAAACTATCACAAGAACAGAAAACCAAACACCACATGTTCTCACTCATAGGTGGGAACTGAACAATGAGCTCACTTGGACTCGGGAAGGGGAACATCACACATCGGGGCCTATCATGGTGGGGGAGGGGGAAGGGATTGCATTGGAGTTATACCTGATATAAATGATGAATTGATGGGTGCTGACGAGTTGAAGGGTGCAGCACACCAACATGGCACGAGTATACATATGTAACAAACCTGCACGTTATGCACATGTACCCTAGAACTTAAAGTATAATAAAAAAAAATATGTCTTTATCTCTAATAACATTTTTGGTAAAAATGTACTTTGTATGATATTAGTACAGCATCCCCATCTTTCGTGTACTTGGTGATTAGTCGATATATATTTTCCTACACTTTCCCCTTCATTTTATTGTATCATTCAGTCTTAAGTGTGTTGTCTGCAGATAGTGCTTAGTTGGATATTTTTTTTACTCTGATAATGTATGTCTTTAATAAAATTTTAAATCTATGGAAAAAAATATATTTGCCATAATACAGCTACATGGTAAGACACCCACCCTGGGAGGGTTTCTTTCTGAGTTGTGCCTTCCTGAGGGTTGGCACAATTTTAAACACCTAATTAACCAGGCATCTGTCCTCACTTAAAAGGGGACATTTTATGAAAGACGACCCGGATGAGAATGTATCCTCTCTCGGTAAAGGTACTAATTAATGCACCTAGAGCTCACACCCAGGCATGGAGTGGTTTTCATTCTTTTTCTGGTGTAATAGTTGACCATGGTTGAACCTTTCTCCATTAAACAATTGACTGCCCCCACCCCCCAAAAGAGAGTTTTTTAGTCTGGTGTTCAATGACATCTGAAGGGCCCATCATAAGCTCCAGTTTGACTAAACATGATCACCAAAACGGCAGTTTGTCCTCTCTGGCTCTCAAACACACACAGAGTTTTAATAGGCAGAGGTATGTCTATTAGGGTATTTGAGAGGAAGCCATTTGAGTCCTAAGGAAACAGGTAACTACTTACGTATTTCTGTAAACTCCTTTGCACTGATGCTCAGCCTCAACTCCCTGCTAACTGTAATTTAAATACAATTTATGATTCAAGTCAAAATCCTGATTGCATTTAGTTTGCTAGTGACAGAATCAATCCATTTTGGTCAGAAAAAAAAATGATGCAATTGCTATCAGACTTCCAGTCTCTGAGACATTGAGGCTTCCCAGAGCTATCTGCATCTTAGAGTGGTCTGCCTTTCTTTCCTCACTGATATTTCTCAATGAGCAGCATTAAACATCATCTCACCTAATCAGAGGTAAGGGGCGGTATATTCCGATCTATCATCCAGAGATAGCCAAGCAGAAGGGCTTCATCAGCAACAGAACCGATTCTTTACGAGGAGGATGGGACAAGCAAAGAGAGGTGTTGTTTAGTTTGTGGTAAAGCAGGCTTTTCACACATTGGTACTATTGTACAATGTGCTGCTAACCAGGATAAAAGTACTTACATGGCTGGGTGTGGTGGCTTACACCTGTAATCCCAGCACTTTGGGAAGCCGAGGCAGGTGGATCCTGAAGTCAACAGATCAAGACCATTCTGGCCAACATGGTGAAACCCCATCTCTACGAAAAATACAAAAATTAGCTGGGCGTGGTGGCATGCACTTGTAGTCCCAGCTACTTGGGAAACTGAGGCAGGAGAATCGCTTGAACCTGGGAGGCAGAGGTTGCAGTGAGCCAAGACCATGCCACTGCACTCCAGCCTGGCAACAGAGTGAGATTCCATCTCCAAAAAAAAATAATAAAAATAAACTTACACAGAGAATAATAACAGCAGGCAGGTGTGTGGTACTGCAGCTATTAGGTGCATGCAGATGGCCCTATCAAATATTTTTAGAAGATTCGTTTCTTATAAGTGATCCACTCATCCAATTTTTACATAATTTGCTACCCCCACACATTGCTAATTTGAAAGTCAACTTTCTTTTAGAACTTTTAAATATCATAATGACTTTAAACCAACACAATTTGGCACCATGCATAGACCTGAAACCGTGAAGTGCACACTATCTTCCCTTTGAATAATGTGAAGCTGCCACATCACTCAGGTAAACCATGAGTGTTCATGGCAAACACTTGAGGAAAAACACTGTCGCTCAGATGACAGACCTTCACTTTCCTCTGTCCACGTTCGTCTAGCAATCTGCAATCGGCTGTGGATCTAGCTGTCAGTGAAAAACCCCAGACTCTCCCATCGTCTGCCTGCCTGTCAGTTAGACTTGTCTGGTGAGGCCATCACAGGTGTTGAGAGGACTGGCTGAGACTCACGGACAAGTACAAGGAGAGTCAGACACAGAGACTAGTACTTGCAATGCACAATCCCAAGTGAAGACACACAGGGATCTGTTTCTCAAATGCAGCTCAAGCCAGTGAGTGTCCTCATGTGCTGGTCCATCTGCCAGGCACTGCTTACCTGCTCAGTGTTTCACAGCAGCCAGCAAGGTGAGATGCATCCTTCTTTCTCGGAAAACCATCATCCTACAATTAAGTTCCTGGGAGATGGGAAGGGAAGGAACTGGTTTGGAGAGATCTTCTGGCACCAAAGCCTGTCTGTCCTTCTATTAACAACCACTGGCCATGCTGCAACACTGGAGCCTGAGCACAGCAGTCTAACTCTAGAACCCGGGGCTTTAGCCACCAGATGGATTGCAGCTCTCCCGCAGGACATAGAAGTCTGACTTCCCCAAATAGGAGGTGGGAACTGAATCAGTCAGGATTGGTTCAGTTAAAAAGGACAGGCAGACTTATCAGAGGCTCAAACAAGACATAAGTGTTCCACTCTCACGTAAACATCCAGCGGTCTGAGACAGCCATGGCCCTCCACTGTGCCAGTGACCCACTTTCCCTATCCTGTCTCTCTGCTGTGCATGACCTCAAACTTATGGCCCATGGCAGTCCTTTTATTTTCCAGGCAGTAGGATTGAGGGGAGAAGGAACACAGTAGAAAAATCACAGAGGTCCTCATCAGCTGTGTCTTCAGGGAGGCCTTGAATGCTGTTGCATTCCTGTGCTTTTATATCCCTGGACACGCGACACGCCCAGCTGCAAAGGAGGCTAGGAAGTGTAGTCTTCCTTCCGGAAGGACAGGAGCTGCTATAAGCTTTAATACAACAGGAAACATGGAGAATGGATATTGAGGGGTGATCAGCAGGCTCTGCCATGACAACCACCAGGTAGGGTGGAGCTCCACTTGCAACTACAAGAGACCTTGTAAGACATACACCTTCCCCTCCTCTGCCAGGTGGACTGTGAAACTGTCTTCATGTACATGGCCATCTGTTCAACTGTTACCTGGTCTGTGCCATGACTAACAGTGACTCCTTTCTGAATCATCGGTAAAATAGTAACAGTGACTCCTTTCTGAATCATAAGTAAAATAGGGGGATGGGAGGGTGGGAGGTTTACGGGCTTTGGGCCAAATTGTTTGGGGGCTGCTGTCTTTTTGATGGTATTGGTGGTCAGTTTGGTTGAGAACTTGTATCACGTGGAAGTTGAAGTCTGGAATTCATTTGTTTCCTGGAGATAGAGAAAAGGAAGGAAATGAATAGAATACATCCAGCCACTCACAAATTTGGAGACCAAGTTGTCCACTGCTTAGCCCTCCCCTTCTCTAAGAGTAGGAGGCAAATGAGAGCCCAAGAGACTCTTGAATGAGGGTCCAATTAGACAGTTAAAGGAAATATTTACATCAGCAGACACATTCCCTGCCTTGAAACAAGCATCCCAGAGGAAAACTGGTCCCCTCCTCAGTCTTCCCTTCAATAGCTGTTTAGACAAGAAGCCCTGGGTGCTTGGGCCAGGTCACCCACCTCAGATTCTGCTCCCATGGGTGCTGGTGCCCTAGGAGATGTTAGTGAGCTAGGGAAAAGATGATGCTTTATATCATCTTCTTAAACATTCACATATCCTTGGGATAAGATTCTATGTTTCTCAAGAGCACCCCATACCACATTTAAAAATACACTATGCTCCCAGGCGTGGTGGCTTAAGCCTGTAATCCCAGCACCTTGGGAGGCCAGGGTGGGCAGATCACGAGGTCAGGAGCTCGAGACCAGCCTGGCTAACAGGGTGAAACCCCATCTCTACTAAAAATACAAAAATTAGCTGCGAGTGGTGGCGGGCAGCTGTAATCCCAGCTACTGAAGAGGCTGAGGCAGGAGAATCCCTTGAAACCACAAGACGGAGGTTTCAGTGAGCCGAGATCATGCCACTGCACTCCAGCCTGGGTGAAAGAACGAAACTGTCTCAAAAATACATTAAAAAATAATAATAATAAATAAATAAATACAGTAGGCCTCAAAATGCGGTGGGCCACTTCTCCACAACCCTGCAGAGCAAGGAATTCTTGCTTCAATATGAATGCCTTAATATACAGTCAGGCATCACTTAATGATAGGAATATGCTCTGAGAAATGCATCGCCAGGCAGTTTTGTCATTGTGCAGACATCATAGAGTGACTTGCACAAACCCACATGGTTGGTCTACTATACACATAGACTGTGTGGTAGAGCAAACCTGTGCAGTGTGATACTGCACAGAACATTGCAGCAACTGGAACACAGTGGTAAGTATTCGTGTATCTAAACATTAAAACGTACAGTAGAAATATGGTATAATCTTATGGGATCACTGTCCTTTTGGCAGTTTATCATTGACTAACATATTATGCGGAACGTGACTGAAAACATTCTAGACTCTCACTGCTGAGTGGGATTTATTTAAAGCAAGAACTAGGTCACGAGAATCTGTTTCTGTCCATCCCAGTGAACAGTTACCAAACCGCCAGGTAACGTTGTTGTAAGTACTGGCAATTGATTCCTGTGGGTTCAGTATGACCACAGGTAAAGAATGTCTGCACACTTTATACATCTAGAAGCAGGAGACAAAATCTCACAGGGAAAGCTAGAAATCTTATCTTACTCAAACTATGCAATGCCGCATTTTCCCACCATAGGGCCTACTGAATCATTCCTGCTCCTGTGGAGATGAGTTTGGAGTTGTATGCTAATATCACCTCTGCTTCACTTTCTTTTCTCCATGGCAGGTAACTTGAAGGGGCTCACTGACCATGCCATGGCACATAAAAGTACAACTGCAGAAATAGGACGGGGCTCAGGGCCAACTCAGAGGTTATTTGAAGCCCTGCAGGTTTTCAGCAGGTGTTTCCAATCCATGGACTTGGAGAAGAACGTCAGCTAATGGCTGCCACTGGGCTGCCAGGCTTCCATCCAGGACTTTAGTAAAGTCCTGCTGAAAGAGATGTAAACCGGGAGTGGGATGGAGGCTGCACCCTGGAGTGTGAACATTTGACCATTCTTTACCCCAGCAGCATCTCCATGCAAGGTTTTACATAGCAGTGGGTTTGTGTTCCCATGAAACCGGGCCTGGCCAGGGACGAGCCAGCCCAAGACTCTGCCCCTACACGCTGAGGGCCCCATTCACATGAAGGTGTTCTCACCAGTTCGAGGCCTGCCCTGCATAGCCCTGGCACTGCCCAGCCAGGAGGATGTGTGTCTAGGAATGTTTCCCTGCAGAACTAGCTGAGTCTGGTTGCGCCTGCTTGAAGCCCCATACATTCCACAACATAAGCCATGATCCCCAAATGAGCACACTTGTCCTGCGAGAGATGGACTTTGCTCTGGTGGTCTGTGGAAAGGCAGAGATGCGACACCCTCTTGGTTAAAATGACAACCAACTTTAAGAGACACGAAAACTGTACAATCAATCCTGAAAGTCAGGTAAGTATCAGCATCATACCTTGATTAATGACAACCCAGTTAAGCTTTGTCTTCCCATATCTTGTATGGCTCTCTGCAAAGGCTAAGGAAGGTTATATCTCAGGCAACCAGGAAATTTGAGTATGGATTTTGTCTTCAGTTCTCATCCTCTAAGTTGGGTTCTAGCCTCTGGAGCAAGACAGTCTATGGAAGAATAGAAATGACAGCCTCCTGCAGGGACAGCCGTTCTGAGGTACTATTCCCAGGAAGACGGCCTGCCTTGTTATTTATGCAAACGTTAAGAGGAAGTTTCTGCCGGCTTCTTAAATTGTGCAAGATTGTCCAGTTTGAGAAAATTAGCTTTTTGGAAAAGGCAGACAGTGTATTTATTTATTTATTTTAGACAGAGTCTCACTCTGTGCAGTGGTGCCATCTCCACTCACTGCAACCTCCACCTCCCAAGTTCAAGCAATTCTGTGCCCCAACCTCCCGAGTAACTAGGATTACAGTTGTACACCACCACGCCTGGCTAATTTTTGTATTTTTAGTAGAGACGAGGTTTCACCATGTTGACCAGGCTAATCTTGAATCCTGACCTCAAGTGATCTGTCCACCTCGGCCTCCCAAAGTGCTAGGATTACAGGTATGAGCCACTGTGCCCGGCTGGCAGAGAGTGCTTTTAAAAGGAAGCCAGGATGCCCCCGCCTGCGACATGGGAATCGGCTCTCTCCAGTCAACTTGCATGGCCCAGCATGCTCCACTGGGGAACAGGCAGAGTGACCTGGCCCAGAGCACTGACTGTGTCCCAGGGCCCAGGTGCTCATCATACACCCAGGGGGAGGGCCACATCACAAAGCATTTCCAACCCCAGATGGTCAACGCCTCCTCCACCCTCATCTTGAACTGCTCCTAATATTAGGCTGCTTCAGCTCAGCCTGGGTTATGCCAGGCATCCCACCCGGACTGAGCCTTCTGGCTCCTGGGGTGGTTCTGAGACTGCCCTTTCCCCTTCCTGGCTCCGCACTCTCGGTTCTCCCTCAGGGCCCCCTCCCGTTTTCATCAGCAGCCAAATGAGAAACAAAGGCGAGGTGGACGTTGGACTCAGATGCACTCTTGAATCGCCTGCATTTTCTTCTTAATATTTTCTGTGTGTTTTCTTGGCAGCTATTTAGGGCTATTGGGATGGAAAAAGCAGCCATAAAGCAAGGTGAGACTCAGAAAATATACCCTCCCTGTCTGTTTACCCTTGATATACATAACACAGCCTCCTTTCTTAGCTCTGTGCTTGCTCTGGGACCTGGGACCCTTGTATTTCCCACAAATCCCCTCCCCCTTACTTGAAGACATGCCTGGCTTGCAGGAATTCTAGAATGAACACAGATTAGAGTCTAACCGAGTCTTCTGCAGCATGAGACTGGACACACACCCACACACCCAGCAGCGTGCACAGCCAGGAGGCTGTGGCTGCTTCACGTGGAGTCTCACTGCAAGTCACTTTTTATCGTACAGCATGTGAGTCAGATAGGACATGTAAAAACATCTTCAAAATATGGGCAAATTGGATCAATGGACCCCGTTTAAAATAAATAGTAAACTACACCTCCAGACCTTTAATAGAGAGCTCATTTCGACCGATAAAAATGAACTGCTAAGCAGCCTTTTTTTGCAGCAGCAGCTCTCCTCCTTCAGAAACGAGGATCTTGAAGGCAGAGGGCAGCGTCACAGCCAGGCATGTTAATGAGTCCCTCAGGCAGATGGGAAATAATTCTGCAGGAGTAGGAGTTGATATTCAGGCTCCGTCTTTATTTTCTCTGACTGATGGGGCTCATTGCTGTTGTTTTCAGACTGAGGTCCCAGCTATTAGTTAATGGGGGGCTGTGAAACATCAGCAAATATGCAGTGCTAAATAAGATGAGGAAAATCAATATTTGTTCCTAGGACATTTGTTGGGTCTGCATATGAGTAATTTTAATTTTAAAAACATGCAGCTTTAATAGGGGAGTAATGAAATACTGCACACTTGCTGATTTTGGACATATAGATAGAGAGTAGACAAGCAACTTCGGAATCCTGAATTATTTAAATACAAATGGCCCTTCTTTTCCTCTGATGATTATAGAATTAATGCCACAAAACAGACAAATGGAAAACTACAGGCCTAACATTAATAACAACAACAGTAGACTTTGAAACCAGAAAATGCATGTGTTGCACAGCTAAAGTGAATTTCAGGGAAGCTTTAATTTTTGTACTTTTCTCTCAGTGCATCCCAGGAAGTTGGGTTAGTTTATCCGCTGCAGTGATTGATGCAGGCGTGAGGTCAAGATGTCCAGCCCATTAGGGCCAAGAGGGAACATGAAAGAACCAGAACCAAGGCTTGAGGCAACCTAGGGGAACCAAAGACAGTTCGTGGCCAAAGCCATAAACATCAAGAGGAGTAGATAAAGGAGGAGGTGAGGAAGTCTAGAAACAGCCTAAGTATTCATGGCATCAAGGCATTCCAGAGTGCCCCCTGAGAAATGACATTAAGCGTCCTGTTGTCTGTGCTGAGACTTGAAGATTGCAGCCTTGCCCTGACCTCGCTCTCAGACAGACGCCGATCCTCGGAGCTTGGCAGATGTGAAAGCTCTCAGTGCCTTTGCTGTCTCTTTTTATCATCTGTAGGACTCACAGTCTGCAGGAGCCTTGAACTTTCTGCTGGGCTCTGGTTCTAATGAAAATATATCACAATAAAGACAAGACCATTAAGTCAGCAAAGAATGGATTTACAGGACCGAGAAACCTTGTTGACAGCCATGAGCTCAAGGGTTTAGTTAAGTCACAACACATGAGCCTTCACATCCTAGGGAAATTGCTCTTCTCAGTCTGAAAGCTCAGCTCAGGTCTAGCCAGGGTCCTGGTGCTGTGTCCAAGGTGAGCTGATGCCTTTGGCATCCTGGTGTGACATCTTTACATTGAATCATCTTTTGATTCAAACACAATAAAAAGAGATTGTGTTTCTAGTCAACTGAAATCAGAAAAAGTTTATCTCCAGGGCCTTGGAGTGAAAAGAGAGGAGCAGAGGGCAGAGGAGAAGAGAGGGCACTTAGCTGAAAGCAGAGCTTGGCGATCGCTTCCTCCTTCTGAGCTTTGGTTGAAGAATTGCACCTCAACAAGAAATCACTTTGACTCTGATGGGCACTTGCTAGGTAACGCTGCCAAGGCCACGCAGCAGGTGGCAGGAGAAGAGCTATTCCAGGGATCTCACAAATGGGTGCAGATACAAGCAGGACTTTCAGCAAGACCTTCTTTCAGATACAAGCACAGCCCCAGGGAGGCCTGGGTGTTCTTTCAGTTTGGCCTTGAAGTTGTAGCAGAATTATGATGAGGAGAGAAGAGGTCTATTGGACAAGAACCTTGTGAGATGGTTTGGTGGTGAGAGTGGGGAGGCAGGGGGAGTGGGCAGAGAGACCATCCCTTCCCTCTGCTCCTTGGTCCATGACAACATCTATTTCTCAGAAGCTCTGGGTCAGTGACCTCTCTCTGCCTGTCTGGGGCCTTCTTGTAGAATGAGGAAGGACCTCTGCGATTGGTGATCTGGTGAGCCTTTTCCCCATAGGGGCCTGGTGTGTGCCCTGGAAAGTCAGTGGGTTGAAGGTCATCTTTTCCTCACAGCCTTTGTGTCTAGGACTCTGTGTTCTATGAGGTTTAGGGCAGCTCAAATCTTCCATGAAGCTCACCCCACAAGCAGGTGATGGAAGGGTGTCCCTGACCCTACCTAACTTCGGTGTGAACTTCCCATTTTCTCAGAATGTCGAGCATTAACTGGCAAGTATGGTAGAAAGTTGCTCAGTATGGGTGGCAGCAGGGTAGCTGGAAGGACAACCCTAGATAGCATTGGAAAGTTAACATCTGCCCATGTTCTAGGATGGATCTCCATGTCTTGGAGCAAATTTAAAACTTTTCCAGTTGGGAGGGGGTTGTTGGGAAGAAACTAGTTGTTTCCAAAAGTCAAAGCTCACGGAAGTGTGGCAGTACACTCAGGGGTGGTGTCAAGGCCTCCAGACACAGAGCACTCAACTGCCAAGAAGGTGGGTACAGGCACAGAAAGAAGGTGGCTCCAGATGTGAACCTGCAAACAAAGAGCCCTGGGGTCAGAAAGGACCCGGTAGCAAAGCAAATTTGACGCATTTGTATAGTTTATGCATCAACTTGACTTGATCAAACCAAGGAGTGCCCAAATATTTGGCAATAAAATATTATTCCAGATGCATCTGTAAGGGTGTTTCTATGGGGTTAACATCTGGATCAGTGGACTGAGTAAAGCAGTTGGCTATCCCCAGTGTGGATGAGCCTCATCCAATCCACTGAAGGCAGAAAGAGACAGGAAAGCTCATGCTCACCAGCATTTCCTGTAATTCCCCTACAAATCCTTCTAATAAGCCCCCTGGTAGATTGATGGCAATCTATTTCTCTACCCCTCCTTGCATCTGTGCCCTTAACAGCTTCTCCCACTGAGATGTGGAGTTCCTCTCCCCACCCCTCCAGTTTTGGCTTCCTCGTGATTCTCTTTGGCCAACAGAATGCGGCAGAAGCCATGCTGTGCCCTCTGCATGACTGCTCTGGGACCCCTGTTCTGCCGGTGGCATGTGCTATTTTCAGTCACAGTTACATTGCTGTAGCAATAAGGGCAGCTGATGTTTGAAGCAGCTTCAATCGCTTTCTGGCTTTTTGCTACCAGGTGGTCCTCAGAGAAGACCTGAGCTCCTTCCGATATCTTTCTGCACAGAGCTGCTTGGCTGGGCTGAGGTGGACAGGCTGTCTGATTCTGCTGCCCTGTATGGCTGCACCCACTCTCAATGTGTCCCTGAACTGCCTTAAAATGAGCCCCCTTATCCTCTGGGGGTGGAGGGAGAAAATGCTAGCTCTGCTGTGAAGCCGCTAATCCTTGATCACTCACTGTTGTAATGTCTCAGCTCTCATGTACAAGCATGAGTCATCACCATTCTCCTGAATAACATGCAGTTCCGTTCTATTTCAATTTCTATGGACAGGGCAAGGTGACCACAGCAAGCCAGGTTTCCCAGACGATTTCTGTCAGTTGTTGAGAAAAATCAAATGGTTTGGTGGAGAAATCAGGTTTCTTGTTTTTTGGCAATTCTTCCCACACAGCACTCTGGTATCTCAACTGACCTCCACCCAACCCTTCTTTGGGGCAGGAACCCGTCTTCCCCCAGACCCTCTTCTGAGGCTTGAAGAGCCAGGCAGGACCAGTTAATACAGGATCTTACGTCAGAAACTTAACTTCTTTAAGCTTCATGTGCTCATTATGTCATACGTCTGGGAATATTTTCTGTCACAGGTTACAGTGAGAGATGTAAAATATATATATACACCTGTGGAAACACCTATAACAATACCTGGCCCCAAGAAAAAAGAGCTCAGTAAATGTTACACTCTAGTTCCCTTCCCAAAGTGTGTGTGTGTGTGTGTGTGTGTGTGTGTGTATACATACATACATATAAATGGGCAGAATGATACATACATACATATAAATGGGCAGAATGAAGGGAAGGGTAAAAGAGCAAACTTCATATTTTGAAGGTCAACTTGGGCCCTGGGTTTGGTAGTAAGCCAAAATCACTATCTTAGTTAAGATAGAAGTGATGTGGGTTGTGTGTTTGTGTGTGTGCAAGCGTAGGCGCACGCGCGCGCGTGTGTGTGTGTAATCTCCTAAGGCAAGGCTTGCATCTGGGTAACCTGTTTGGGAACTGGACCCTAGAGGGCAGAAGTGCAGGACAAGGAGCTGAGACAACAAAGAGGTTGATCTGTGTGTGAGCCCCCACCAGCGGGATCATCTGAGGAGCTTATGAAAGGAGTCTTGGAATGGTTCACATGGAAAAAGAAAAGAGAGGGAAGTTTCTCCTCGCAGCCAAAGGGGCCTCTGCTCTTCTAGGCTACTCTTGTTCCCAGTTTCTTCCCACCCGAACAGGTGAACACAACACAATATAAGTTTCTCCCAGCCAAAGGCAGAATCCTGGAGCTGGTCAGAGCGGGAACAGATGTGAACTGGTATCCTAATGAAGTAAGATTGGGACAGAGATTAAATTGGAGGGAAGAGCACCAGCCTGGACTAAAAGGAAGTTTTCTTCCTCAAAATGAAAAACATAAAGCTTCTTGAATCCAATGAGGAGTTAAACTAAACTAGGTGATAACTTGGTTTTCAATTCCCCTGGATACTGCATCACCATTTCTATGAAACTTTGGAATCCTGGTGTCTCTACAGGCCCTCTTCTGTTTGCCCTGCATTCATCTGGCTGTCATCTAATACCCCAGAAAGCTCATCTGGTAAGTGAATTATTGAGACACACAACAGGGTCATGAATTTCAGCTCCATTCTTGGGGGAGCAGGAACAGGCAGACAAGCAGAGTGAAGCTGCCCACACCAGGTTAGTGCTGTACTGGTTAATTTACCTCCCCAGGCCCACTCAGCACACCTACCCCATGCTGCTTGTTTAATACAGAGCCCAGGTTTTTACCCCATCTTTTGCTTCCTCCCCTAGCACCAGTCATCCGTCCTTGAGGTGAGAGCAGGGCTCTGGCATGGCCTCCATTGTGCCCATAATGGTATAAACCACAGCAGCCCCAGTGCCTTTGCACAGTCCCAGCAGACTGTGGCAATTCTGGCTTCTCCTGTGACTTCACAAGCCACATGTGTTCCTTTACCATGGGATAGCATTCTGGCTTTCCCAGTAGCTACGGGAGTGGCTGCTGATGCTACCTGGAAGGGTGCTGGGGAAGGCAATCCCCCATGATGAGAACTTTGTCCTGGGAGAGCAAGAGCCAGGAGGGAGCAGACAGATAAATCCTTTTCTCTGTTTTCCTCTGGCAGACCCTTCTGTCTGGCCTGTTTATATATGTCTCATGTGTCGAGAAATTAGAAATCAGTCATGTTTCCTTTCCTGTGAAGCTGTTGCAAGCTCAGGATCACCCTCTTCTCTCCTCATTTTTGGTGCTGTAAGATTGCACCACTCCATGAACTGGTAGGCCATGAGCTTTGCCTATATTTTACTCTATTCGTGCTGCCATAACAATATACTGTAGACTGGGTAATTTATAAAGAATGGAAATCTATTTTCTCACAGTTCTGGAGGCTGGGGAGTGCAAGATCAAAGCACCAGCCAGCAGATTTGGTTGTCTGGTGAGGACTGCTCTCTGCTTCCAAGATGGCGCAGCCAACAAAAACAAGTGACTGAGGCAGGTGTCTCAACCAATCAAGGTGTATTGAGCCAGCCTGAGAGTGTGTCCACAACACAAGCCACAGACACAACCATTCTTTCCAAAGAGGTTCTCAGCAGGCTTAGTATTTATACATTTTTTCTTAAAAAGGAGGGGAGGCAGAGAGGAGAATGGTTACATACTTCTGAGACTTTACCTCTCACTAAATCTATATTTTACATAAGATAAGGTGAACTTTTGAAGAAAAAAGGAATATGGAAATAAAACAATTATGTAGCCAACTCAGGGAGGGGTGAAGGAATGATTAATCTCATCTTGCCTTTGTTCTGCACCTGGGGAGATAAGCTAGTAATTGACATTATCATTGTGGAGCTTTAGGAACTACATTTAGATTGTAGACCTAAAGTTACAATTGGCATGACCTGGCTTATGGAAGGCCAGCAAAGAAGTTACTCATGAGTGGTCTGTGGGGCCAGACTTTCCAGATGTCTGAGACGTTTTGCCTTTCCATGGGGTATCTGGAGGGTGCATGCTGCTAGTAACAGCTGCTTACTTTACTCATGTGTGTGTGTATATGTGTGTGTGTGTGTGTGTATATATACACACACACATATATATATATATAGGTTTTAAGCCCTGCATGCATTAGGTATTTGTCCTAATGCTCTCCCTCCCCTTCCCCCACTACCCCCTGATAGGCCCTGGTGTGTGATGTTCCCCTTCCTGTATCCATGTGTTTTCATTGTTCAACTGCCACTTATGAGTGAAAACATGCAGTGTTTAGTTATCTGTTTCTGTGTTAGTTTGTTGAGGATGATGGTTTCCAGCTTCATCCATGTTCTGCAAAGGACATGAACTCATTCTTTTTTATGGCTGCATAGTATTCCATGGTGTATATGTGACCTGAGATTTTTATTTCCCTTTGCAGTGCCTTCTTACTGCATCCTCTGGAGAGAAGGAGCCCTGCGTCCTCAGGGAAGACAGAAGAGCAGGCAAGCCGGAGACTGTGATGATGCCTCTTCCATTCACAAGGGAGGAGCCCTCACAGCCTTATCATCACCTCCTAAAGTCCTCACCTTCTAATTTGATCACACGGGCCATGAAGTTTCAACACTTGAATTTTGGCAGAAATGCATTCAAACCACAGCAAACCCATTCTCCAATTTCTAAGAAACCTGGGTTAATGCAAGTACATAGGACAGGCATGGGCAAGCGTCCTGAGTCCTGGGGCCAGGGGAAATCCAAGGTAACAAGGGAAGTTGATGGTCTCAGCCAGGTGCATGGCTAGAGCAGTTCTTTCTATTGTAAGCACAGTGATGGAAATTTCAGCTCTATTTTTTCCTTTCCCGAGTTGTGTGATCTTGAGCATCTTCCTTGTAGCTCATCCTTCATGTCCTAAAACAGATGATACAGCAACATCAGCAAGGTGGCAGACTAAGGAGCTTCAGACACTACTTACTACTCCCAGAAACATTTTTTAAAAACAATTAGAGGACCTTTGGAAAATAGCAAAAAGGTACAGGGGCCAAGCAAGCGCCCATTCAAGAAAAAGCAACATTCAAAATGCAGGAGATTTTGTGGATTTGTACTCTCCTTTTCTGCACCCTTCCCTGGCACTGAGCAGTGTTGGTTTGGAGGAGATGGCAGCCCAGCTCCCAGTTCCTTCCCTCTAATGCTAGTGAGCAGAGTCCAACCTGTCTGGGGATGTCTTCAAGGATTAGTCCTGCTTTGTTCAACTCGGAGCTCAGAATAGGAGAAGCAGTTTAATTCAGATTGCAGGCTGAGAAAAAGCTATGGTAAGCAGCAGGAACTGCTCTTAAAAACTGCAGGGTGGCTACAGAGATTGAAGATGCCTGGGCAAGAGATTTCAAATGGAAGCGTATAATAAACCCTCTAAGGGCACACAAAGAAGCCAGAACAAGACTCTTGGAAAACTAAGATGTCTAAAAGGAGCCATGTTTATGGGGAAATAGTTAAAGCCACATGAAGGCTCAGATAAGAGGCATACTCAGAAAAGACGTGAGAAGATCTTAAGCTACTCCTTGGGCTGACTCCAAGGCTCAGAACATGCCCTGAGAATTAGTGAAGATCTTCCCCATCACATAGCCTGTCCTCAAATACTGGGAGAAGTGGCTGTTTTTTCAGATTCTTAATTCTCAACAACAAAAAAAATCACAAGGCATACAAAGACACCAGAAAATACAACTTCTTCAGGGAAGAAAATGAAGTGTCAGAAACCACCCATAAATCCAAGAAAATGATGGAGGCAAGTCTCAACCCTTTTAGAAGTATGTTTTCCAAGGTGAAAGACACGCCCAGGAGAAAGGAACACATACCCACAGAAAACATCTGCTGTCTGTGCTTTTTCCACACAGAGTTTGGGGGTTTCATTATTTAATGGGAAAAGAGCAGGCAGCAGGAGAAAGGGGAAGAGAAAAAAAGGGAGGGTAGGTAAGGCCCAAGCAGTTATATTCCTTTGAGTCTTTTGATTATTTTCATCGAGTCCACATTTTTCACGTGAAAGGAGCCGGCTGAGGAAAAGTCAATTATGCAGTCATCTGGTTCTATGAATTTGCATTTTTACATAAGATACAATAATCATAGAGTATAGGAAGCAGTCAGATATGCATTTGTCTCAGGTGACCAGAGGGAGGACTTTTTGTTCTGTCCTTTGTCCCATGCCTGTGAAGATAAGCTGTTAATGTACATTGTCAGGGTGAAATTTAACAGAACCACTTTAGGGTAAAGATCTTGGAGCCCATAGGAAATTTTGTGAGAAAAACTTGAGGGAGGAAGTAGCCATCTATTTGGGAACAAAATAGGAGGCAGGTTTGCATGACCCAGCTCCCAGCTTGACTTTTGCCTTTGGCTTAGTGAACCTCAGGTCCTGAGATTGTATTTTTCTTTCACACTCCCCTGAAGAAACATGCAAATATCAATTAAAAGAGAGCAAGTGTGGCCATATTAACATCAAACAAAATGCACTGTAAGTCAAAAACTGTTACAAGAGACAAAGAAGGACATTATATCTAGGTGAAAGGTGACTTCATCAGGGAGCAATGACAATTATAAACACATATGCACCAAACATTAGAGCTCCTAATTATTTGAAGCAAACATTGACAAAATTGAAGACAGAAATAAATAGTTCTACAAAAATGGTAGGACACTTCAATGACCCTACTTTCCACAGTGGATGAAACAGCCAGAAAGAACATAAATAAGAAAATAGAGGACTTGAACAGCACTATAGACCAATTGGACCTAATAAATATATGCAGAACAGTCCACACAACATATGAGGAGTACACATTGTTCTCAAGTAAACATGAAACATTCTCTAAAATAGCCCATAGGTGTGATATTATGTATATAACATACATATTTTATATGTATCATATATATTATGTATCTCTGTATAGAATTAATATATAGATACAGATAGCGAATGAGATTGTCCACGGTTTCTGGCTCATAACTCCCATCATCCTTGTTATAATGTTGGGTGCTTTAGGTCTCAGAAGCAGACCTCAAAAAACAGAATCTCTCTCTCTCTCTCTTTCTCTCTGACCTCCACCCTCCTTTCATCTGATCATTTTTCTGCACAAGACAACACTCTAATTTTCCCACCTTTCCATAAAGGTCAGCTGACCTGTCTTGTCAGATGAGAAAACTCCTGCACCATACCCTGGAGATGGGAATGCTGCAGAGAGAGGCCAAGATGCAGCTGAGTAGACAGGCCTTGCTGGGTTTCCCCACTCAGTCTATTAGCACTAGATCATACCCTTTTTGCCAAATCACATTTCTAACCCATGTTACAAATCCTTTATAAAACCCCAAAGAGGACAGGTTGGGGAGCTTCTGTATAGCTGAACTTGTGGAGGCTCCTGTAGGGTGAGGCACCAGGAGATCATGGAAGCTCCGGGCCCCTTCCCCCATGCCTCACCCTATGCACCTTTTCATCTTTATCCTCTGTAACATCCCTTATGATAAACTAGTAAATGCAAGTGTTTCCCAGAGGTCTGTGAGCTGCTCTAGCAAATTAGCCTAACACAAGGAGAGGGTCATGGGAGTCCCAATTTATAGCCAGTTGACCAGAAGTCTCATGTCCATGGCAGAGTTGATTGCTTGCTTGCTGGTGGGGAGAAATGCTGACATGTTTGGTCACAGAAATTGTCTGTATTGATTGTTGTGGTGTGAGAGCAGAGAAAAAAAGTTTGTGCTTTTTTTCATTCACAATATATTAGGTCACAAACTAAGTCATAATATTTCAAGTATTGAATCATACAAAATTTTTTTTCAGAATGGAATGAAACTAGAAATAAGTTATGGAAGGGAAACTGGAAAGAGGAAATTATAGAGATCGCAGTTTACCACAACAGAAAGCTCTGAGCAGCAATCCTTGTGGGAACTAGTGTGGGGACAGGAAAGCCTGAACTATAATTTGCAAATTGCTGGAGGCTTAGAGTGGACAAGTCTGAGAAATAAAATCTCCAAGGGGACTTTTCCATTGTGGGATAGCCCATGCTATGGTTTGAATGTGTCCTTTCCAAAATACTATCCCTTGAATGGGATAGTATTAAAAGGTAAGGCCTTTGAAAGGTGATTAGACCATGAGGGCTGCTCCCTTGTGAATGAGATGAACGCCTTTATTAAAGAGGCTACATGTAGTGTTGAGTGCACTTGCCCTTCTGCTTTCCACCATATGAGGACATGGTATTTCTTCTCTCTGGAGGAAGTGTCATTTGAGGCACCATCTTAAAAGTAGAGCCCAGGTCCTCAACAGGCAACCAAACCTGCTGGAACTTTGATCATGGACTTCCCAGCCTCCAGAACTGTGAGAAATGAATTTCTGTTCTGTATAATTTACCCAGTCTCAGGTACTCTCTTATAGCAACACAAGTGGACTAAGACACCACCCTTGTGTGAGTTTTAACTTTTGGAGTTTTATTAGACCCTCACAGTGAATATCACAGAAAAACACCCTCATGCTTCTAGCAGGGAGAGGAGAAAAGGAATCATTTCAAACTATGTCAAAGCATTCTGTTTTCTTAATAAGGTCTGCCCTCAGGAGAAACTATTCAACCAGAGCCTAACGTGATGAGGTTTTGTAAGAGCCTAAGTGTCCTGGAGAAAGGGAAATACCCCAGCAGCCATGGTGTCCCATCTAATGGAGGGGGAAGGAATTGAGAAGCACATGTGAAGTTCACGATACAGAGGCACAGACTCACTAAAAGGCTGACACCTCATCATCTAACCATAAGACTATGGAATGCTGCCCTTCCTTTGCATATGACCACCACATGCCTAAAAGTCTGTTTACTGCAGTCCCTTTTATCAAGTATATTATTTACGGTTACCAATTAAAAATCACGAGACACATTAAGAGGTAAAAAGCACAGTTTGAAGAGACAGAGCAAGCATCAAAACCATAATCTGATATAGCAGAGGCGTTGGAATTAGCAGATTGAGAATTTAAAACAACTAGACTGAATATGCTAAGAGCTATAATGGATAAATCAATTGGCATGCAAGAGTGGCTGGGAAGTGTAAGCAGAGAGATGGAAATCCTAAGAAAAAATCAAAAATACATACTGGACATCAAAAATATTGTAACAGAAATGGAAAATGCCTTTTTATAGAAACACATATTTATGAAAAGTCATTTTAGGCATATTAGTAGATGGACACAGACAAAGCTGAGAAAAGTCTGTTTTCAGCTTGAGGATTTATCAATAGAAACCTGCAATATTGCAAAGCAAAGAGAAAAAGACAGAAAACAGAAACAAAACAGAACGTACAGGAACTGTAGGTCAGCTAAAAAGGTATAAATACGCATAATAAAGACTCTGGAAGGAGACAGAGAGAAAAGAACAGAAGAAATAGTTGAATTTCTAATGACTGAGAATTTCTCCCAAATTAATGTTTGGCACCAAACCACAGATTCAGGACCTAATAGACATCTACAGAACTCTTCACCCCAAATCAACAGAGTATACATTCTTCTCAGCACCACATAGCACTAATTCTAAAACTGACCACATAATTGGAAGTAAAAAAACTCCTCAGCACATGTAAAAGAACAGAAATCATAACAGACAGTCTCTCAGACCACAGCACAATCAAATTAGAACTCAGGATTAAGAAACTCACTCACGGCTGGGCATGGTGGC
Source organism: Piliocolobus tephrosceles (assembly GCF_002776525.5). Lineage (NCBI taxonomy): Eukaryota > Metazoa > Chordata > Mammalia > Primates > Cercopithecidae > Piliocolobus > Piliocolobus tephrosceles. The sequence goes on from NC_045453.1 coordinate 37,177,855, forward strand.
TCATGCCTGTAGTCCCAACACTTTGGGAGGCCAAGGCGGGTGGGTCATGAGGTCAGGAGTTCAAGACCAGCCTGACCAAGATGGTGAAACCTCATCTCTACTAAAAATACAAAAATAGCCATGCGTGATGGCAGGCACCTGTAATCCCAGCTACTTGGAAGGCTGAAGCAGGAGAATTGCTTGAACCCGGGCAGCAGAGGTTGCAGTGAGCCGAGATTGCGCCACCGCACTCCAGCCTGGGTGACAGACTGAGACTCCATCTCAAAGAGAAAAAAAAAGAAACTCACTCAAAACCGCACAACTACATGGAAACTGAACAACCTGCTCCTGAATGACTACTGGGTAAATAACAAAATTAAGGAAGAAATAAATAAGTCGTTCAATGAGAACAAAGACACAACGTACCAGAATCTCTGGGACATAGGTAAAGCAGTGTTTAGAGGGAAAAGTATAGCACTAAGTGACCACATTAGAAAGTGGGAAAGATCTAAAATCAACACCCTAACATCACAATTAAAAGAACTAGAGAAGGAAGAGCAAACAAATTCAAAAGCTAGCAGAAGACAAGAAATAACTAAGATCAGAGTAGAACTGAAAGAGACAGGGACAAGAACATTGCCTGTTTTTAATCAGGTTCTCACTTAGGTGAGAATGTGACCAGAACTTAGGGCTCCAGCACCACTCTCAGTTTCCATCATTTTGGGTTTCTGGTCTCAGCATGTCGTTCATAGGTTACAGTACCCTCATGGTCACACATTTCTTTCAGGTCCTGTCAATGCAGCTGAAGAGAGACCATTTGACATTCCAGAGATGGCTGCATGCAGACATTTAAAACTTTTGAGAGAATACAGTGCACCAGCGAGACTACTATTATGACTATCGGGAAGATAATATTGAGAGTTTGGAGTATGCTTCTTACCCAGGATCCCCATAAACCAAACCACCTAAAATGAAATAGATCAAAGAGTGAGCTAGATATAGTCTGCTCACTTCACTAAGCCGTCTCTTTTCTAATCCCCTACAAGTGAGTCTCTATACTACCCAACGTTTTCTCCATGTGCCGCAAGTGTTAGCAACTGCACAGATACTTCTGTTTAGCCAGTAAGTAATCTAGAGCAAATCTATTATTTAGCAGAACTTTAAAAGATAATTTAAGGTCTGTTGTGTAACCATAGCCTTTACAGTAGAATCTGCTATAGAGCCTATCATGAGGGATACATTTTTAATCATTGCCTCTTTTACTCTAAACCACGGAAAAAGGACCTAACAAATGATGCCCTTATAGAACAGTGACGCCCTCCTGGCAATATTCTTTTAGCCCATGATGTGGGTTAAGAAGAGTGAACCATGATGTGGGTTAAGAAGAGTGAACTGTTTCTGACTGACTATGAGGCAACGTGTGTACCATTAAAGTTTCTCACCTACATTGGGCTTTCATCTTTCACCTATCAAGGTGTAAGGTTATCCATGCATAAGGCTGGCTGCAAAATCCTTTGCAAATAAAAGTATACCCATAAGTGCACACAACAGACCCCCTTTTCACTTCTATTGTTCACAGAGGCATAAGCAAGGGAAAAATATGCAAATATAAGAGTCTTATGACAGTAGAGAAGTTTTGATCCGTGATCTTAGAAAAAGCTGTTCACATCAAGGATGCCATCTTCTCTGGGAGAGAAACTTCCCTGGTTAGCTTTACCTTAAGTGTTCCAATGGGTGTACAGTTCCAAGAATGTGGAGGGACCCTACTCGGTTGTGAAATTATGAACCCAATGTTCAAGGTCCTGAGGTTTTGTTTCAGTGTGGATGGCAAGGGCTGTCTTTCTCTGATATTCTCAGAAGATCCAATGTTCGGATTGTGAAGGGGTTGATTGTCCTCAGTCCATGAACCATAAAAACCTTTCTTTACCTGGTGAAAATACTCTGTAGCATAATAATCTACTGTGATAGCATTAGCCTTCTTACATAGGAAAGCTTTTATACAACCAGAAAACATGCACTGAAAATGACAATGGAATGAAATTCCTCTATAAATGTTTAAAAGGCTCATCAGGTAGCTGAATGTTCCTGAAGCTTTGATTGCCTTCCCAGGAATATGGATTTGACAAACCAAACATTGGTCATAAACTACTTTAGCAATTTAGAAGTCACTACACCAATATATATTTAATTTCATTCATTTTATCTTTTCCAGGGTGAATCATGTAATGCGGAACTTTTAATTATAAAAGCTATAAGCACTTAGGAAGGACAGAAGCCGTCCTGGTTCTCCATGAGTCCATGCTTAACACTGGACTTACGTCCTCTTGAATACCAGTTGTTTCTCCAATTTAGGTGCACAGCACTGATAACTGACGGGTTACTATAGGTAATTTGACTTAAACCATGGAGTTTATTCAAATTGCATATCTAAACAACTTCAATATTGGCTGATTTAGCATGAAAATCTGGCGAAAAAATTTTCTTGGTATCAATTAATTTTTGTTCTCCTTGGGTTAGCAGTTTTATAAACCATCAGTCCTTTCATTAAAGTTCCAGGAATTCTTACCCAGTCCAAATCATGATTTTAAAGCAACCAGAAATCTGTATTAAAGAGTGCTTTTCAGGGTCCTTTTCATCCTTTCATGAACCTCCTAAAAGATACCATATTCTCAGATTTTGTGTGCTTGCAACGTTTTCAGAAACTGCATCAACATTAAGCAATTAACAGTGGAAATAACTTTAAATAGTCACAGTTAAAGACACAATTGACAAAGCAATCTAGTTATTTCTATGGTTTTAATAACATAATAATCGTAATTATGATTTATAGTATATACTCAGACACATTCGAATTTTAGAATCCCATATAATTTTGGAGCATATATTAATATCATTCACTAAAATATAGCCTGAAGAAACTTACACATTGTTTTTATTTTGGCAATGCTTCCCATGTAACTTAGAATGTCAGATAGTCCTGTTTACCTCTTTTTTGGATGTTTCAGGGACCCTCTGTAGTATCTCAAAGTTAGAGGTCAGAAAAGACCATTTTGAAGCTAAAATTTTGATTTTGGGAAGCCTAACAAATATATTAAATATTTAAAGCACTTGATATAAAATAGAATTCCAGGTCACCATAAGTCATTCATTTAGCCAAAACGATGACTTAAAAAAATTTCTAAGCAAAAAAACTTTACTCATTGATAGAGGGAAGACTTAGCTTTCCAAACAATCTGTCTCTTGTCTTTCCCTTCTTTTTTGGTAGTTTATTCAAAAGGCAAACAAAAATCTTTCATTATCCTTTAATATTACGTGAAAGTCTTGTTCAAGATAGAAAGCCAAATTTCATTCTTGCATTAGTGTAAGTGAGATAGCAACACACGGCCTGGGCGCAGTGGCTCACACCTGTAATCTCAGCACTTTGGAGGCTGAGGCTGAGGTGGGCGGATCACAAGGTCACAAGATCGAAACCACCCTGGCCAACATGATGAAACCTCATTTCTAGTAAAAATACAAAAATTATCTGGGTGTGGTGGCATGGGCCTGTAGTCCCAGCTCCACGGGAGGCTGAGGCAGAAGAATTGCCTCCCCAGGAGGTGGAGGTTGCAGTGACTCGAGATCACACCACTGCATTCCAACCTGCAACAGAGTGAGACTCCATCAAAAAAAAAAAAAAAAATAGCAACACATATAAAGCTGTAATTACACTAATTTAAAAATGAAAATGTTCATATTGAATTAAAAAGAAGAATCCAAATTACCTATTTGAGGAATACTTAAAAATAAGAAATAAATGTTGAAAATAATGTTGCAAAAATATACCAGATAATATTGGAGGTCTCATATTACTCTTGAAAAGTAGAAGACATGTCATTATATCAAGGAACAATAGAAGTTCATTATCAACTGGGTATAGAGCATGAAGATGCTATAATCATCAGAATGTATTCATTTACAATATATGCTATAAAAGCATTTAAAGAAAATAATTGTAAGAATTAGGAGTAGAAATAAATTACTACCTCCTGTAGATTTTTACAAATCTTCTCAGAAATGATCAGTCAAGCAGACCAAAAAAATTAGATAAGTATTAATAACAGTCAGAAGGTACACATACTTTTTGGTCTCACATTGTTGAACACAGAAAAACTTGCATTCACTAGGCCAACCAATAGGGAATCCACAATAGGATCCTGCTTTCTGAACTGCCTGTGGGCCCGCACATGTTAATCGGCTCCAGCAGCCTTTCCCACATGGAACTCCACAAGTGAACAGGGACCCACAGAAACAATTTGAGTGAACATTGTCTTAATTACACCAAGGAAGGGACATAACCAGGAGCAGCCTAGGCGCAGAGGGGATGCATGAGTATGTTGCCTACAGCGGATTCCTCAGGACCTCGGGCTTCGTTCCTCCATGAAATCTGGCTGAATACAGAGTGGGGTCATGCGGGTGTAGACAGCAAGTAGACTTTCTTTCGTGGCTGCTTTATTGCGCTCATAAAAACCCACAAAGCGTGGGCTGAGGACCACAAGCGAAATGACCTGGAGGAAGTTGTGTGCTGTTCTTAGTGTCGTGAGCCCCCTCCAGTTACTGACGCTGGAATCCAGCCCAGCACGTCCTCACACTATTCATCATTGTTAGACCTAAGTTGGTACATAAAACACTGCTTTATGGTGTATTATGACTCCTGTGAAGAATTTGTTATCCCAATTAGCAGAGTTAATCCTGAAATATTTATGCATTTGAGAGAACTGGTGATAAAATACTGTTGTTAATTACAATGATTCTTTCAGAAAAAGTGAATCATATTATGCTGATTTTTTATCATTATTAACAGTGTGGTCTCTTTGATCACAACCACTCTCTCATACACAGTTGAATAATCACGTGGACTTTATTCTGTAATTTCTCATTCTACAAGGTAACTATGGAGCAATTTAAATGCCTATCTAGCTGATGAACACTAATTTCTTTTAATCATGTGATGTGCTATGACAGCTCTCTCCCTTGCAGATGAAGCTCATGGGTTTGAAAATAGCACCCAAAGCATGGCCCTGATAGGAGGCGGCCTCCTGGGGATGAAGAGGCAGGCAGGGCAGCCTTCTGTCTGAGGCTAATCTGGAAGGAACTCGCAGAACAGACTTCAAGTCAACAGTGTTACTTACTTTTTTATTTTTCTCCATCTGCGTCCACATTCACCTACCTTCTCCTCCAGTCTTGTCTAGGATTTTAGCTGGAGTTTTTTATCTGTTAAGATAGAGAAGTGTTTCCCTGACCATTTCACTGTCCAGTGTCCTACTTCTTATCTCATGTCTCCAAGATCACTCAAGCCTGTGTGCCTCCATGTGAGCAGCTCAGACACCCCCTGGGCAACCAACCACCCTGGGAGCACTGTCCTGGCACCTGCAGCTGCCGGCTCTGCAGGCCTTCTCCCCTCACTCCATCACGTTCCCATCTGAAACCCCCTGTTGTCAGAGAAAGCAGAAGCAGATGCGAGCCAGACAGCTCTCCCATGCTTTGTAAGTAGCTTCCAACAATATGAGCCGAGGGCCAAGCACCCTGGGGGGTCACATTGGCCTTTTCCTTCTTTTCTTTGTGTTTTTGTTTGGTTTGGTTTGGTTTTTAATAGAGACAGCATTTCACCATGTTGACTAGGCTGGTCTCGAATTCCTGACCTCAAGTGATCCACCCACCTTCCAAAGTGCTGGGATTATAGGCATGAGCCACTGTGCCTGGCCCCTTTTCCTTTTCAACAGAATTAGTGATGATCTCCTTCCCAAATTTCAGATTTTAGGATCTGTGGTTCAGATACACTATATTGTCCTTAAGCATGTGGTTAAGGAGCTTATATATAGGTAATGTTTGACCTTAAAAATGTTTTTACTTTAATAAAAAATAAAGATATATGTGTGCAAGATGTGAAAGTTGTCAGATTCAAAATAAAGTCACCTTTGCTAAAAAAAAAAAAAAAAAGAAAGAAAAGCAAACTAACAAAAACCACCCTGACACATAGAGCTAGAGAATGCCATGAAGGGAGAGTTGTCCTGCATAAAAGTCCGATAACAGAAATCACCATGAAGTACTCCACAAAAAACACAACCTTGCACAGAGACCATTGCAACCTTACATAAAGCATTTCTGCAAGGACATCTGCCCAGCAACTGCCTTTCCAGCCTCAAACTGGTGTCACCCTAGTTGTGGATCCCTGTAGCCAAGGACAATTATTTCAAAACAATTATGTAATCCTCCTTTTTTTTTCCTTTATTTGTCTACACTTACCTGGCAGGAGAGATACCAAGATCAGGAAGGTGTTTTTCCAAGGGAGGCTCCTTGTGCTCTCATGATCTTCCCCAAGTGTAGGACACTCAACTGCATAATCTGTGTAGTGAGAGATAGGGTTTATGACCTCCCCTGCAAATAAATCATTAATAAAATTTAAAAATGAAAAGCTTTTGTCTTTTTGTACCTCCCCAAATACACACACACACACACACACACACACACACACACACACACACACACAGTTTGCAATGCCACACGTATTCCCATTGCAATACCCTATTCCAGAATAAGTATCATTTGCTTTTAGGGAGACTCTCTGTGCTTGTTATTTAGGTGGACAAAAATTTTCAAAATATCAAATAAAGCCAAAGTACATACAATGAAAGGTAGTCAGACTACCCCAAGGTAAGAAAGTGCCTGGTTTTCTCCCCAGACACACTTGATTCTATCAGCTCTCTTTTCTGTTTTATTTCATTTTTCTTTGTTTGCTTAACTTTTGAGAAATAATGTATGCAAATACAAATACTTCTGCCCATGCATTTTTAAGATAGTATTTTGCTATATAAAAGTAAATTTTCTATGCAAATACAAATATGTTTTTTCCTTTGACACCAATGAAAATATGTATACTATGTATTCTATAGTTTTTTATATTTACATTTTGGAGATAATTCCATAATATCAAAAATAGAGACTTAATTCTTTTTCTAACAGATGCATGATATTTCTTTCTACGAACAACTCTTAATTATTCATCTGGATCCCTGTTGATGAACATTTGCTTAGATCCAGACTTATTCTTACAAAGTCATTCTTGTACGTTTTTGTTTTTCAGGGAAGTGATCATATCTACATGTTAAATTTCCACACTGGAAATGAATGAGACAGACTATGGTTCATTTTAAATTTAGGACAACATTGCCAATTATCCTTTTGAGAGGTTTTATAAAATTGACATGCCAACTAACTACCTTATTTTTCTAAGCAGTTGTTTTCCGGACTTTGTCCAGTGAATTCTGAAAAACCACATTTTCTGAATATTTTTAGTTAATTATTTGGATATTTTCCAATATATAATTACATCTTGTAAAATAGTGATAATTTTATCTTTTTTATTCCATGTATTGGAGCTCTTTTTTGTGTGTAATCTAAGTGACCAGTGTTTCCAGGGCAATAAAAATAAGAGATAACCATGGATATTCATGGTTTGTTTTTGCCTTTAAGGAGAGGAGACCCAGGCATTTACAGACAGCAGGGGTTTGAATTGTCTTTAGAGGCATCTGTGTGGAGACATGGCTACAGATCAGTATGTTATCAGTCAATCCCTTTGTCCTTCTGAGCCTTATTCTTGATGTCTTTTCAGCATTTTTGCAGAGTTATACCCTCTTTCTCCTTTGACGTCTATGATGCAGTACTTCACAGTATCTTATAGATTTACTAATATTGAATCTTTTTTCGAATCCTGGGATGAATTCCACATGGTTGCATTGAGTGATCTGCCAATATCTTACTCCGGACAGTTGCACTGAGAATCTCTCAATTTCTGGACCTGCTTTGTGAGAGTCCAGGACACAGATAGGCTAGTCCTCCTTCCTTTCCCCATTATTGCTCTACAGCAGCATGGGTATGGTACCCCAAGCTTCCCGACTCCAGGTCACCAATCTGTCCTTTCTCACTTGCATTCTAAGATATTAAATTGTCAGAAGAAACAAGCCAAGGAGTAACTGGATGGGCTTCCTCTAACTGAAGACACCAGTGAGAAGGAACAAAGACTTGAGACCACCTGCCGTGGCTCTGCCTGCTCACGTGTGCTTTAAAGCTTAGTCCAACCCCTCTGCAGATGGACAGTCTGATGTCTATTTCTGCCACCATTGTAGCCGCCAATACTTGACCAATTATCCCCATTTATCAGATACACAGCCTGAGGTCTGGCGAGGTAACTGTTGCCTGCAGTCACCAACTAGTGATCCGCTCATCATCTCTGAGCGCTGCCAGGAGTCAGGTCCGCCTGGCTTTGAAACCTGGGCTTTCTTCACAATATCCTGTTGCTGTCTGCTTTTATTTTTATTTTCCTCCAAATGCTTGCCTCCATTTAACATTTAGATGTGTTTCCCTATGTAGGTGTATGTATTCATAAAATAATGCCCCCTCCATTATGACCATTTTGTTACATGTTTGTTTGGGGCAGACTGCCCTTTCCACTGGCATCTTCCAAGGAGAAATCGCAGCTCAGAGACAGGAGCCCTTTACAATTAAATACACTCTATAGGAAATAATTCTTTCCTGGGTTCCTCTCCCTTCTGTGACACATTCCTTGCCTCCTCAATATTTCAGAATCTATCCTTCTACTCCCTCACAATCTATATCTTGTGGCTTTCTTACCAATGTATTGTTTCCACCATCTTTAGGATTCTTGTAACCTCACTAGCAATCCAGGGTGTTCATCCCACTATTATCAGGGGCCTCTGGAAACTGTAGAATGCAGCGTTCGTTCTCCTGGGAATACAGGTTTTTATAATACTTAGGATCACATTATCGTCTAACATTTAAGCCCTCCAGCAAAATATAATAAAGGTTTCAAAATGGAAGTATGTTGTCATATAACAAAATATACTGACATAAGCAACTATGGTAGCTTAGGATAACATTGTGGGTTACCTTCTAATTTATTTGCACAGTGATTAATAAGATAAACTATGGGAAATCAATTTTGACTTTAGGAATTTAAAATTATTTTGAACTAAATTCTGTCACCGTTTGCCCATCACCTAGAGGCCAACAAACCAACCACAAGATTAAGAATGATCTGAGAGCTACTCTAGTATTATTCTACTACCTTATTTTTATGAATCATTATCCATTATATTTTCCAAAACATTTTGATATGGACTATCTACATAAACCCCAATAGATACTAAGGTACTGTTTTCTTGTTTCAGTTTTATCTTCATTCTGTATATGTAGATATTTTTAATTTGCCAAATGCTTGAATACCCTGCACTCATTTGAGGACAGGGAATAGATCTGAAGAAATAGATTCTTTTGCAATCTTTAATCCCCTAGAGCAAATACAATTTAAGAAGTTGACACATCTTTTAAGATAATTTGCACACCAATTACCCTGGAGATTTTATTTGTGCAGAGATTTCTCTGCAAATGTGATACCTATTGACCCAGTTGAGTGGTGCCTTAAAGAAGCTGAGTACTAAAATCATAGCTTCTAAAAGTTTTGCCAGAGTTAAATTCCACTCACGCATCATCTCAATTATTCCAGCTCTGCAGAAAAAAAAGTCGAATGTGTTAGTCTTCTAGTCTCTCGCTGTCACCCCAGCTGGAGTGCAGGGACGAAATCTCAGCTCACTGTAACCTCCCCCTCCCAGCAATTCTTGTGCCTCAACCTGCCAAGTAGCTGGAATTATAGGTATGCACCACCACGCCCAGCTAATTTTTGGTATTTTTAGTGGAGATGCAATTTTGCCATGTTGCCCAGGCAATCTGCCCGCTTTGGCCTCCCAAAATGCTAGGATTACAGGTGTGTGTCACCACACCTGGCCTGACTCACCATTATTTTTAATATGAAGAATACTTCTGATTATGTTTGGAGAGAAATCATATAGACGGTTAAAGTGAAATCAAGTTAATGACATGGATCAGTGTGTGTTGGTCGTGGCAGTGCAAGCGGATTGGATCCCTTAACTAGATCCAAAGCAGGACTAGAAAAAGGACAATTCAAAAGTGAGACTCATTTCTGTCACATTTTGTCAATTAAGTCATGATTCCCTAAGAGATATGAGCTCCCCAGGGTCAGGGGACAGCAGGGATCATAGACACCTAAGGCCAGGAGGAAGCTCACGGGCCCTTCTTCCTCACCCCACTGCCTCCGGACAGAGAGGATGCAGTACCTGTGCCTCCTCCTCTGGTACCTTGCAGATGCTCTGTTTGGAAGATTCCTTTTTTTAAACTTTTACTTTAAGTTCAGGGTACATAAGCAAGTATGTTACATAGGTGAGTGTGTCACGGGGGTTTGTTGTACAGATTATTTCCTCACCCAGGTATTAAGCCTGGTAGTCATTAGTTATTTTTCTGCTCCTGTCCCTCCTGCCACCCCCCACCATCTGCTAGGCCCCAGTGTGTGTTGTTCCCCTCTATACGTCCATGTGTTCTCATCATTTAGCTTCCACTTAGAAGTAACAGCCTGCTGAAGATTCCGTCAGGGCCCTCTACCTGCCATCTGCACTCTACCCCTGGCTGATACTCAGGAGGTGAGTCTGAACTCAATGTGGCTCTCCACGTCAATTCCCGAATTGGCAGCCCAGAGTGTACTTAGCCCTGCTCTCCCCGTTCCAGTCTGAGAGTCCCCACGACTGGATCATCTGTTCCGAGACCACATTCTGAACATGAGGAACCCAGCTGCCACCATGCTGTACCACCCGTGCCTCTGGTGTTGGGTTATGGACTGTGTGCGATCCTAGTACTCCCTTCTGCTAGCAGCAAAACAAGAGTAGTCTGAGAACCCACCTTGGACCTTTTCCTCCAGTCAATATTGAAATCGTAGTCCTCAGCTGTCACTTTTCTAACATCAAGAACATGACCTCAAAGAGAAAGCAGGCTGAGGAGAAGAGCTGATCCTAAATGACTGGGACATCCTGGGTTTCCTGAGAAAAGGGTTTTTTGGAGGGGCGTGTCCAGCCTCACAATTCCCTGGATTTATTCTGGATTTTTCAGAAATAAATAAAATGTGGAGAAACCCATATGTATAGAAATAGCCTCTTAAATTATAAGAGATGCAGCCACGCAGAGATACCCCACCCCTCAGGACCCCAGCTCCATCCCACTGTAACCCTGAGAGCCGTGGAAGCCCTGGGAGCCCTGCAGTCTGTCTCCTCATGAGTTCAAAGAAGTGGCAGCAACATACAAAAATACAGCAGAAATGAATGGAACATGCATTCAATCTCTTACAAAATAATCAAAGTGGGAAATAAAATTCCTAATTTACAGGAAACTTTGAAATCCTCCCAACATTCGCCCCTGTAAAGCTTTTTCACATCCTGGACGACCACCGCCCTGCAGCTCTATCCTCCTCGCTCTCTCCTCCACACCCCTTCCAACCCAGGCTGCCCCATGGTGAGGCTCCTCTCTCCACCCACTTCTTCACCTCTGTGTCAGAGACTTCCTGCTGGCTTCGGTTTTACCTCCCTTTGCCCATCACTCAGATTAGATACAAAAGGAGGGCAATAGACCCAACAAGCGTGAATCCTTAGCATGACAAACACCTAATACTCCGTGAGTTTTCTTTCGTTTCCATTCCATTTGTCATGCAGCAGATTCTATTTTCTAGCACCACAGTTCAGTGTCCTGTTTTCTTGCCTGTATCCGTTTGTCCCCTCGTGCACACACGCACACACGTGTACACACACACACATGCACAGACAGATGCACACATGCCTGCATGCATGCACACACACAGGCATACACACATGCATATGCACACATGCACACACATGCAGGTACACACGCACACACACAAAGTGGATGTCTGGGTCACCTTTAGGGATGATTGTAGTGAATTAACTCTGTTGTCTTCCAGGCTTGTACATGTAAGGATTGAGGATACTCCTGGATTCCATGAATTTCTCATGGATAGAATCCTTAAGGCACAGAATCACAGCTCCTCAAACTCATTGTCAGCCTGGGTAGAGGTTAAGAAATAACAGCAACAAAGTATTTCCAAATATTATGCCTTTTGGAAATCAAATTAAATCTCTACCCAGCTCTCTCTTACTCCAACAAAGGATCGTTCTCAAACATTCATTCTTCCCCAATTGACTCCTGCCATCCGAAATTATTTGCCTGATGTCTATCCCCGGTGAGACAATTACTTTAAATGCTCAAATCATTCTGTGAACAAAAGATCCTGAGGGAAAGAATTTTTAAAAATATAATCAGATCTGGAGTTTTAGGGAGTTTTTATGTAGCTCTGTATAATTCAGTCCTTCTCCAGAGGAGGGATTCTCAAGACAAGCCATGTGGCCTCCTCACGTCCAGCCTGGCCAAGTCTGAAAGTCACCATTCCATCTCCCATGCATGAATGTGTTCCCTCAGCACACATGGGAACTCAGGTTCTACAGAGTCTTTCAGCCTTTAGCCACCACTTCTGCTTTCCCTCCTCACAGAAGATATTAAATAAAATAAACAGTGGAAACATGCCATGGAGATGCCCACAGAATGCAGGGCTGGACATCCTGTCAGTGTCACCAATATGCACTGGTGATGTGAAAATCAGATCTCTGAGAAAACTCAGTATTTTTTAACTAGTCTGAGTTGGGGGATAATCCTGCTTACAAATACATATTCAAAGATGACCGAGAAATAGTTAACTTATTTCATCTTCAGTTTTTCAGCTTAATTTTTGGACAACTATATACCCTCACCTTAGAGAAGGCAGAAGGCATCAACACTTACATTTCTTACATGATTCAACCCCAAAACAGGTCTGGCTGAATTTCAGGATCTTCATGAAACTATCTGTTCATGGCTGTGTAGTAAATAAGTAATCTTACTAAGGGGAGGTCTGATCTTAGTACCCACTCCTGGGCTCCTGAGGAGTAATCTCTAAAGCCTTGGAATATTCTGGTAGTAGTCTTTGCTATTCATAATGGGCCTCCTGGGACCACACCTGCTAGTTTATGCTATGAGTGGATTCTGTATGGAGGCTAACTACTCCAGGAAGACCACTTGAGTGATTAAATGGTTGGGGCTTTGAACTATGCAAGATTAGCTTGAGCTCCTGGAAGGGAGAGCAGCTGGAAAATGAGTTCAGTTATGTGGTTAATGATTTAATTAATCATGCACATAATGCATGATAATAAAAACTCTGGAGACTGAAGCTCAGGTGAGTCTCCTGGTTAACCACACTTTATGTGTATTGCTGCACTTTGATGATGGGAGGGTAATGCACACCCGAGGATGACAGAATTGTTATGTTTGGAACCCTCCCAGACTTCTCCCTATGTTTGTTTTGTTAGCTCGTTCTATTTTGTATCTTTATGCTATAATAAAATTGTAATGCAAGTATACTTTTCTGAGATCCGTGGGTCATTCTAGTGAATTATCCAACCCAAGGGAGTTTGTGGTGACCCCTAAATTCGAGCCAGCTGATATGAAGTAATGCTGGCCCTGGGGACCTAAAACTGCAGCTGGTGTCTGAAGGGAAGACGAATTTGTGGGGAGTAGTCCTTAGACTTCGCAGTTTGAATAAACTCCTTTATAATGGATACAACCAATACTTCCTAGAGCTGTAAATCTTCTGATTCTTCTTCTGGAGGTGCTATTAACACCTCCAGGCTTTATGTTCTGTAGTGGATTCTAGGCCACTAAGGTAATGTGGTCTTGTCAAACCTGAGTTTCCAAGGGATACGATTGAACTGTTTTGGAACAAGAACTTTTAGTGAAATCATGGGACAACCTTCTCCCCCTTTCTTTCCTAACTGTTCCTTGGCCTATAGATTGCTGGTAAAAGAAGAGTACTTTGATAGCTGCTGGGGTTCAGAGGAGAACAGCAGTGCCACAGTTTCAGGAATATCACTGAGCAGGTTTATTTCCCAGCCTTACTAGTCTTCCTTGTTCCTAAGGAGACAGATACCAGGCTCTGGTTGGCCGGTATCCATTCTAGGAGAACTCTGGACTCCCCCTGAATTTGTACCTTCACCATTTCTTCCCCCCTAGCTTCAGTCTTTACATCTGCAAAGTGTGGGAAATGCCAGCACATGGTGGTGATGACATTCATTGTAATGCTAATGGCCCAGACTTCTTAAAGGGACAAAAGTAGTAAATATCAAGGTTTTGCAACAATTGAAGATGCTGGATCAGTGATGCAGGCTCCAGTTCAGGGGTGGTTCAAATGAGGGGGAAAAGCGGTCATGTAAATACAGGTCTCAGAGGAAAAGGCACAGAAATAGATTATATGTGGTCAAGTGGAAGACAGGAAAAGAAAATTCTGCATGGATACACAGCAAAGTTTCTCACAAATAGACTTATTCCTGCAGCATATTTCATGATAACCCTTAGGTTTCCATTTCATTTTTTACCTCGTGATATTTACCCATAGCATGTCGGAGGCAACCCACAGTATGTCAGGGGCAATTTTACCCACAGCATGTCAGGGGCAACTCAGTATGTGATTCACGGTATGACGGTGTGGGTAGCATGTTTCAGAGTCACCAGAAGATGAGAGTAGACTTGGCATGAGGGTTTCAGGGTATTAGGAAGTGAAAGCTTCAAATATTGCAGATATTGAAAAGTTATGGATTTAAACCAGATTATTCCATTGGCATTCCTCTGCATAAGGACAGCAGGTGTCCTGAAGTGAATTAAGTGTGAATGCAACATGTTTAATCTAGTTTGATTCCCTTTTGGTTCTTGGGCCATAGGCAAACCCCTAGGGCTGATTAAACTGTTTGAGAGTGAGAAATACAAATAAAATTCCAAGCCCCCCCACCAACCAACTGAAAAGTCCTCCTCTTGGCCAAGGGGACCCCAGAGAAGTCTTAAAAACTGAGCTCCCAACTGTGACAGAACAGGAGGTGGGACATGCCTCATTACACCCCCTCCCTCACTAACTACATTAGACTTTATTTCTTAAGAGTTAAACAGAATCCAGTGCTTTTGAAAGACAGACTTGCTCCACCACTGATTTCAACAAACCTCCTGATACTGCAGTCAGACCCTCTCCCCTTTTTGCAGTTTCAGAACAACAGCCAACCAGCATTTCCTCCTCATAAGAGATCACGAACCACAACCTGGCTCTGGCCGGTCCATGGAGGCTGCACACAGGGCACCTCTGCATCCTCCATGTCACCTTTTCATGTGTATAACCTAACTCTAATGCATTTAAGTGTTAAGTCTCCACTCCAAAGTGAACACAAGATTTATATAACATGTATGTTTGCTTACTATATATGTGAATGTGAATATCCATAGTTCTTCCCATAACCTGTTCAATGTGTCTTCTTAGCCAGCCGGTTCAGCATAACTTCCTGTCTCATCCGTCCATCTTCAAAGTGCCTGCTTTTGGTTCTGCTGGAGTCTGTGCTTCCCAATCTGTAGGGTGGCCAACCTGCAGGCTGCAACTCTTTATAAGAAATAAAGCTCTCATTTCCAAATCTATAGGTCTTGTGATTTTAAGGGGATAAGGGTGAGGAGCAGATCTAGGCCAGCCAGGGTCTTAAGCACGGAGCTGGTCAGTGCCAAGACCAAAGAGCTAGGAGGCTGCCCCTGGTCATCCTCAGCCAGAACATCCTAAGACCAGAACTCAGTTCCAAGTGAGATCAATGCAGGAACCAGTACAGAGAAATCCAGAGGGAAGATTTAGCAGCCAAAGGCATGCAGGCTCAAAGGATGTGGCCTGGAGATGGAGTGAGTCTTGGGGCCACCAAATATACAAAGACAAGTTGACACTCGGACCCCCAGAAGCAAGAGAAGGACTGTGACTAAAAGATCTTGCCCAAGATCAGGGCCCTGGTCCTCCTGCCCCCTAGCTCCCATTCCTCCATAAGAGCTCTGGCTTCCCCAGCACTTCTTGTCAACCTCATAGATATTCCCAAATCATGTTATGTGACATGTGACAACATGAGACCCATTTTATGGTCAAGTCCTGTGCTCAAGATACACGCTAAGAAGTGATAAAATGTGCAAGTTTCTGACAGCAAAGCCAAGGTTTCTTGCACATTTCCAGTCGATCTCTCTGTGCATCGGTGCTCCAGCCCGGGGACCTTCAAGTCACCAAGCACTGCTCCCAACATCTGAACTTGAACATCTGAGAATGTGGGAGAAGCACTCAGCTGCTAATTTTTTAAAAAATGACTGCTCCTGTTTGCCGAAACGAAAGCTCTACTTGAAAGAACACAAGGATACCAAATGGGCATGGGATGGCAGAAGATGACAGTGTGACAGCAGGGACATGGTGTCTCTTTCACTAATTGCTGCAAACAACTGAATCTTGCCATCGGGGCCTAACCCCAAGAATGTGATACCCAGACAGCTCACAATGGGTCTTATCGTCTTGTCCTGGCTCATCTTCATGGCTTTGCACCCCACCAAGCCTGCTCCTATGATCCGCTGTTTCCCTCTTTCCCTCTTCCTCTCTGATATAGTTTGGCTGTGTCCCCACACAAATCCCACCTTGAATTGTGATAATCCCCACGTGTCAAGAGCAGGGCCAGGTGGAGGTAATTGAATCATGGGGTTGTTTCCCCACACTATTCTCATGGTAGTGAATAAGTTTCATGAGATCTGATGGTTTTATACATGGCAGTTCCTTCACACAAGCCCTCTCTTGCCTGCCACCATCCATGTAAGATGTGACTTTGTTCCTTCTTGCCTTCTGCCATGATTGTGAGGCCTCTTCAGACAGGTGGAACTGTGAGTCCGTTAAGCCTCTTTCCTTCATAAATTACCCAGTCTCAGGAGTGTCTTTGTCAATAGCGTGATAACAGATTGATACATTCTCCCTCCTTCCCCTTCCCTCCTTTCCCCCACCACATGTTCTCACTTCCACTCTTACTCTCACTCTATCTCTGGAAAGTATATAAAAACAGGAGCAAACATACAAATCAAAAAAGTTCATAAGGATTTCCTCGACCTGAACAAACCCTGGGAAAACTGCTCCCATTTGAGGCGAAAACTGCACCTCCTGGCCCTTGCAGTTCGCAGGAGCACAAAAGCTGCACCTGCTGGCCCTTGCAGTTCGCAGGAGCACAATCCCAGAGGCAGGAGCACAATCCCAGAGGAAGGTGCGGAGAGGCTTCGTGGGCGTCTGGGGAGATTATAGTCATGAACTGGGGTTTCTTACATCTCCCTACAAAGAGAGTATAGACAAGGGTAATATAGCTGCTGAGAAATGTGGTTCTCCTACTCCTTTAAAATAACCAGAATGGTTCTGTTTCCAGGAATGTGGAAAATACATACTTTTCCCTGATCTTCCCACTCTGTACAGTTAAAGACCCTGGAAATCATAAATAAAGACTACAAGCAGACTATAAAAGATAAAAAGAATAAGGAAGACCGGCTAGGAACATTAGGACCCAAAGAATGACATGAAAGTCAGCTTCCTGGGTTTTCCTTTTTCCTCCTGTATCCTAGATGTGAAGCTGGAAAGTTGCAACCCAAAAATGCCACCAGGTAAAGACAACAAAGTAGCAGCAAAAACCTACTCTTTCTGGCCAAAAGACTAGTGAATGAGCAGCCCAGCAAGACACAACACCTGTAGGCAATAGCTGCTCTACTCCACTCATCACAGAAAGCAGGGCCAGGTTGGGGGCCTAGACCTCCACCTTCACTGGGCTGTCACCAGGCACATCTCCCTCTCCCTGCTGGGGTGGCAGCTGAGCAGGCCTCATGCAGAGTCAGCTTTCACCAATGTGCAGTAGTGAGGAGGCTCTTCTCCCAGCAGTGTCATTGGAGGCTGTGTGGGGAGCATAATGAAGGCTTCCAGTCTGCCCCACAGAGGGAGGCATCAGGGACATCAGTGGAGGTGGAGATGGGTGGGTGGAGGGGGGGGAGAAGCCAACTTCTGCCCAGCCCAGCAGGAACAGATGCCCCCACCTCCAGAGTTCAAATGAGCCCACATGGGCAGTCTGGATTCTCCGACCCAGCACTGAGGAGGCAGCCCCTTCCTTTCCCCTGCAGAAATGGTGCCAGAAGAGGTCAGCTAAGACAGAAAACTTAAATAAGATCCAGAGTCATACAATATAATATTCAAAAAGTGCAGGTTTCAGTCAAAATTCACTCATCACACAAAGAACCAGGCTGATATCAAACCAAATGAAAAATTGGAATCAATAGATGCCAATGCCAAGATGACAGCTGTTTGAATTAACTTATAGAGATTTTAAAGCAGCCACAGTAAAAATGCTTTCATAAGCCATTGTGAACATGCTCAAAACAAATTTTAAAAAATAGAAAATTTTAGCAGTCTCATTAAAGATAAAGAAGCTATGAAAAAGAATCCTGTAAAAATTTTAGAACTGTAAAACATAATAAACAAAAATTTAAAAACTCAGTAGATAGTAACAACAAAATAATGGATGTGGCAGAGGTAAGCATCAGTGATCTGGAAGACAGAAAAATAGAAATTACCCAATGTGAACAATAGAGAGGCAATAGACTAAAAGTAAAAATTAAACAGAGCCTCATAGACCTATGGGCTAAAGCAAAAGTTATAACATTCAAGTCATCAGAGTCCTGAAAGGAGAGGAGAAAGAGAGGGTGGGCCAAAAAAAAAAAAAAGAAAAAAAAAGAAAAAGAAAAAGAAAAAAGACCTAAAGAAATAATGGCTGAAAACTTCTCACATTTGTCAAAACATATAAACCTACAGATTGAAGAAGCTGAGTAAACATGAAACAGGAAAGCCTCCCCAAATACACACCGAGGTAATGTAGTTCATCAAAGTAGTCAAAATTCTGAAAACTGTAGGCCAAGGAGAAAACTTGAAAGTAAATAAGAGGGAAATGACACAATGAAAGTAGAGAAAAAGTAATTCAAAAGACAGTGGAATTCTCATTAAAACCACAAAGACGAGAAGAAAGTAGAACATTTTTTTCAAGTGCTGAAAGAAAATAACTGTCATCCCAATATCCTATAGTTGACAAAAATATCCTTCAGAAGATATAAAGACATTCCCAGATGAAAGAAGACTTAAGAGAATTTGTCACCAACAGACCTACCCTAAAAGAATGGTTCACAGAAGTTCACTGAACAGAGCAAAAATGACAAAAGAAGGAATCTTAGAACATCAGGAAGAAAGAAAGAACATGGAAAGCAAAAATATGGGTAGATACAACAGTCTTTCCTACACTTCTTGTGTCTTCTAAATTATGTTTGAGGCTAAATGAAAAATTATAACTTTGTCTAATGTGGCTCTATGTAGGGTAAATATTTAAAACAATTATATTATAAATTGGGAAAGGTAAAGGAATATACAGGATGGTTCCTTTTATAGGAATTGATAAAATGATGACGTTAAAATATATACATATATATAGAGAGAGAGTCATACCTAGAGCAAACACTAAACAATGTTCAAAAAGCTATACAAAGAACTACACTGAAAATCACTCTAAATAAATAAAAATGGGATTCTAAAAAACATTCAACTGACCAGAAATCGGGAATAAACGTTTAAACAAAAACTACAATAGCTACAAATAAAATAAAATATGTAGAAATTAACTTAACCAAAGAAGTGAAAGATCTCTACAATAAAAACTATAAAACATTGATTAAAGAATTTGAAGAGGACACCAAAAAATTGAAAAAGATTTCATGTTCATGGATTGGAAGAAAGTAGAGTTAAAATATCCATAGTATCTAAAAGTCAATGCAATATGTATCAACGTATCATTGACATTCTTCACAGAAATAGAACCGCAAAAGACTCAGAACAGCCAAAGCTGTCCTAAGCAAAAATAATAATAAAACTGGAGGAATAACATTACCTGACTTCAAATTATGCTACAAGGCTATAGTAACCAAAACAGCATGATGCTGGCATGAAAACAGACACATAAACCAATGGGACATAGTAGAGAACCCAGAAATAAATCCATACATCTACAGTGAACTCGTTTTTGACAAAGGTGCCAAGAACATACTTGGGGGGAGGGACAGTCTTTCAATAAAGGGTGCAGGGAAAACTGGATATTTTTATGCAGAATGAAACTAGAATCCTATGCCTCACCATATACAAAAATCAAATAAAAAATCAAAAGACTTAAATCTAAAACCTCAAACTATGAAACTACTACTAACAGAACAGAGTGGGGAACCTCTCCAGGACGTTGGACTGGGCAAAGATTTCTTGAGTAGTGTCCCACAGACACAGGCAACCAAAGCAAAAATGGGCAAATGAGATCGCATAAAGTTAAAAAGCTTCTGCACAGCAAAGGAAACAATCAACAACAAAGTGAAGAGACAACCCACAGAATGGGAGAAAATATTTGCAAATGATCCATCTAATGAGAGATTAATAACCAGAATATATAAGAAGCCCAAACAAATCAATGGGAAAAAAATCTAATAATCCGATTTTAAAATGGGCAAAAGATCTGAATAAACATCTCTCAATGAAGACGTACAAATGGAAAACAGGTATATGAAAAGATGCTCAGCCTCACTGTTCATCAGAGAAATGCAAATCAAAACCACAATGAGATATCGTCTCACCACAGTTAAAATTGCTTTAATCCAAAAGACAAGCAATAACAAATGCTGACAAGGATGTGAAGAAAAGGGAACCCCCACACACTGGATGTAGGAATATCAATTCATATGATTATGGTGAACAGTTGAAGGCTCCTCAAAAAACTAAAAGTAGAACTACCATATGACCTGAAAATGCCATTCCTACTTATATACCCCAAATAAAAGAAAGCAGCATATCAAAGAGATATCTACACTACCATGTTTTCTGGAGCACTGTTCACAATAGCCAAGATTTGGAAGCAATCTAAATGTCCTCAACATATGAATGGATAAAGACGATATGGTATATATATAAATTGAATTACTATTCAGCAATAGAAAATAGTGAGATCCTGTCATTTGCAACAACAGAGATAAAACTGAAGGTCATTATGTTAAGTGAAATAAGCCAGGCACAGAAAGACAAACTTTCCATGTTCTCACTTATGTGTGGGGGTTAAAAATTAAAACAACTGAACACATAGAATGGAAGGATGGTTACCAGAGACTGGGAAGGGTAGTGCAAGGGTAGGGAGGATGTGGGATGGTTAAGGGGTGCAAATATATAATTAGAATGAATAAATAAGATCTAGTATTTTTTAGCACAACAGGGTAACAGTGAAACTAAAAAGAGAATAACAATGGAGAAGATGAAAGAAGTCAAAAATAATTTAATTATATATTTAAAAATAACTAAAATAGTATAATTGGATTGTTTTGTAATACAAAGAACAAATGCTTAAGGGGATAAATACCCCATTTACCATGATGTGATTATACGCATTGCATGCCTACATCAAAATATCTCATGTTATACACAAATATGTGCACCTATTATGTACCCACACAAATATATTTTTTTAGAAAGACAGAGAGGAAAAACAAAAACAAAACATAAAATGTGAGACAAGCTCTAAAATGTCAATAATTATATCAAATGCACAGTATCTAAATATATCAATTAAAAGACTGAGAGTAGTACCGTGGATTAAAAATTTAAAGAAACATGTTAGCCAACTACATACTATCTATAAGAAACTCATATCGAATATAACGATATTGGCAAGTTAAAAATAAAAGGATGGAAAAAGATATATCATGCTAACAGTAATTAAAGGAAAGCAGAACTGATTATGTTAATATCATATAAAGTAGACATCAAAGAAAATTGTCAGAGACACAGGAATACTATGAAATTACAAAAAGGTCAATTTACCAACAGGGCCTAGCAATTCTAAATGTGGGTACATCAAGCAACAAAAACTAGTTTTTAGCATACTGAAAGCTATGTAAAGCAAAATCTGATAGAATTGAAAGGAGAAATAGAAAAATCCACAATTAGAGTTACAGATTTCAAAACTCCTCTCTCAACAATTGATAGAACAACTATACAAAAAAATCAACAAGGGTAAAGGGTACAGAAGAATTCAACAACACCATCAATCAGCAGGTTCAAGTCAACGTTATGGAACACTCCACCCAACAGCAGAGTATCCATCTTTTCAAGTATTCAAACAGCATATACCAAGATAGACCATATCCTAGGCCACAGAACAAACTTCACTAAATTTTAAAACACTGAAATCACACATTGTGATCTCTCCCATCATAGGGAATCAAACTAGAAATCAATAAAAGAAAGATAAAGGAAAATCTCTGAACATTTAAAAACTAAGCAACTTATTTCTAAATAGTTCATGGATCAAACAGGGAAATAAAAAAGATTTATTGGACCTATAGAAGGTAACGACACACAATGGGGCGTAGCAGAGGGTGGAGGGTGGGAGGAGGGAGAGAATCAGGAAAAATAACTAATGGGTACTAGGCTTGATACCCGGATGAAGAAATAATCTGTATAACAAATCCCCATGACACGAGTTTATCTCTACAACAAACCTGCAAATGTACCCCTGAACTGAAAACAAAAGTTAAAAAAATTAAAAATATTTCTTAAGGAGAATGAAAAACAAACTAAACTGAATAAAAAAATCCAATGTATCCAAATTTGTGGGACACAGCTTTAGTACAAGAGGAAACTTTCCAGCACTAAATGCAAGTATTAGAAAAAAGGAAAAGACTCAAATCAATCTAAGCTCCTACCTCAAGAACACAGAAAAAGAAGATGAAAATAAGCCCAAAGCAACTAGAAAGATAAAAAGAATAAAGGACAAAAATCAGTGAAACTGAAAAGAGAATAACAATGGAGAAGATAAATAGAACAAAAACTTCATTGACTGAAAAGGTCAACAAAACTGACAAACCTATAGCAAAACTGACAAAGACATAAGAGAGAAGACTCAAACTACCAATCTCATGAGTGAAATAGGAGATATTATTGTAGACCTTTGAGGCATCAAGAGGAGAATATAGCAATACTAAGAACAACTCTGTACTCATAATTTGACAACTCAGATGAACAGTTCCTCAAAACACATAAACTACCACAGTCAAACCATAGATGATTTATATAGCCCCATAATGATAAGAAAAGATGACATAGTTCTCAATTCATCTTATAAAGTTGGAATGAACCAAATAGCAAAACTATACAAAAACAGTAAAGAGAAAGCAAAAACAGTAAAGAGAAAGAAAACTAAGACCAATATCTCTTGTGAAAATAGATAGAAACATCTTTAACAAGATAATAGCAAATATATAAAAAGAAGTAAACACCATGACCAAATGAGTTGTAATCCAGGGATATAATCCGGTTTAAGTATTAAAAAAGCAATTAATGTAAACCACCAAATCAACAAGCTAAAGAAGAAACTGTATGTGATCACACCATTCAATGGAGAAAAAGCGTTTGACAAAACCGAACATCCATCTATGATAAAAAAAAAAAAACTCTCCTAAAATATTAAGAATAGAGGAGAACATTCTCACTTTGATGAGAACGTCTATTATGGACGTACAAGTTGAAAGTAGCAGGATGGAAGATGATACATCATGCAAACAGTAATCAAAGGAAAGCAGGGGTGACTGTATGAAAACCAAACATAATAGACTTCAGAGCAACTGTATCAAAAACAGAATTTAATGAATTAGAAAAAAAGAAATACAGTAGAACCAACATGTAAATTTAAAACATAATGCTTTGATTCTATTTCCCATAATAGAGAGAATACATTCTTAACTTGGGGTAAGCACAAGTACACCTTAGAAGAAATGATGATTGGAAAATAACTGTTAAAAGAGAGAAAAAATATAACATTCAAAGGAGATTCATTTACTTAGCTCTACACACACAGAAAAAAAATGTAAATCTGATGAAATAGGTAATTTTCTACTGGTAAATATTATTTACCAACTGATCACAGTAATGATATGAAATCTAAAAGAGAAAAACTTCTCTTCATAGATAAAACAGAGAAGACCTTCAGTGAGCTTGTACCCTGCATGCCCCCCAAAACCCTCAGAAAGCCTCAGCCCAAATGGTCAAAATGGGTAAATAATGGTAGATAATAAAACTTCAAGAACAAGATAATTTTATGTTACTTGAATTGTTCTGGAGCATAGACAAAGAAGAAAATATTCCAAATTATTTTGTATGGATCAAATGTAATTTTGTATGAAAAAGGAAGATACAAACAAATGTCACCTATGGATATGGATGCAAACATTCTAAACATGTTAGCAAACAATATATAGCAGCCCTGAGGTGCCATTTCTTATCCATCACATTACAAGATAAATTACAACAAATCTTGCAGTGACTTATGGGGAAAAGGCAGAACAATATAACCCTTTGGAGGAAAATTTGAAAATATCTGACATTGATTCCACATTACCTTTGACTCAGCAAACCCATTTCTAAGACTTTAAAAGTGCACCTGCTCAAATGCGAAACAATATGCTCGAGTTTATTCAGTGTGGCGTCATTTATAGCACAAAAATAGTGGAAACAATCCAATCCAAATGCCCATCTGTAGAAGATTACCTAAATAAACTACAGTGTAGCAACACTGGATCACCGTGAAGCTCTTTTTAAAAATGGAGGCAGACAGCTTCCATGGACAGCATGTGGAATAAGGGGTGACTTTCAGGTTTTATTGTAAACTGGGAAAACAAAGAAAGCCAGGTGCAGGGCAGGGCGCACAGGATGCCACAATTTGTTTAAAATTAAAAGAACACTATAAATACATAGGTTTCTATGTGTAGATGTATAATTTGTTTTGTTCTACTTCAGAAAGAAATACTGAAAGGATAAATCAAATGCTATCAAAAATCATCATCCGTAGGCAAAGGGGCCGAGTAAAGGGAAAAGAGATAAAGCTGGACTTCTCGGGGCACATGTGTATAAAGTCTTAACACTTGAGCCATGTAAAATCTTACATAGTAAAAATAAATAAATAAATAAAATAGAAAAGAAAACTAAATTCTAAAATTGAAAACAAATAAGCCTAAGCTTATTTATCAAATTTATGTATCAAATGAGAAACATCACCACACAGAGAAAATATGTACTTCAAATGAGTTTAAACATAGTCCTCTATGTATCTTTGGGGAATGCACTCTATTGACAAGAGGAAGTGCAACGAAAAAATTATCTTTAAAAACTAGTTTTCATTAATAGCAATACTGATATAGAAATGTTCAAACTATTTTGTGTATACTGTATAGAAACAAACAAATAAGCTAGTGTTATTAATGCAGTTCTTAGATGAGAGAGAAATCATGCACAAATATAAAAGTTCAAAAACTCCTACAATATAAAGTTTTAATTGGAAAAATTAAAAAGCCCCACAGCACTGCTACTGGTGGCAGTGGGCACCCAGTGCAGAACCAGCAGATTGTGATGAGTGCTTGGTACCATCCCGGATATGGCTGATTCCAAGGGGAACCCAGATGTCCTCTGTAGGTGCCAGAAGATGACCAAAAGACAAGCCAAGGCACACCAAAAACATACAGGCAAGAATCCAAAGAGGCACGTGCGGGACAATTTAGACATCAAGAAAAATCACTGTAATTGATTTCAAAATATTGAATGAATAAGACTGTATGTGCCCTCAGTGGGAAATAGGAGGGAATTGAGAGAGAGAGGACTACACCTTTACCCTCAGTGGAGGTGACTGACCAATTTCTTTTCCTAAACATTGATTATTAAAGGGCGTAATTAATCATTTGTCATGCCTGTTTATAAATAATTTAGTCACCCTCAGTTGACAAGGACAAACTCTTTTTCTTAGAAAAACACCAACTGAAAGAAATGACAGAATTGGAAAATGACCTTTCTGCAGCCCTCAGTGATGAATTGATTCCAGCAAGGATCATCAGGGGACACTAAATCTGTTAGGCTATGGGTCATGGGAAAGCCCCATAGATTATCTGTTAACTTTAAGAGAAAAGTTAATTTTACAATGGAGAGATCAGGCTGGCCCCCGTTAGCCAATCGGTGAAACTTGATGTCAGCAATTATGGGATGCAGAATTAAAGAGAGAGTGTTACCCATGAAATGTTCTTGCCAAAAACATTCAGACTGAGTCCAATCAAGCCGTTAGACCAACTTCTAGTATACAGGAAATATGGGGGACAGGGGAATGAGTTAAATGACACCACAGGAAATAATAAGATGAATCTGATATCAGATACTCTACATGACATCTAGCTCTGTCTACCTAAAAAGCTTGCAGTATCAGGGAAAAGAAGAAATGGCAATAGGTCAGTCCTAGATTAAAGGAACCGTAGTAACAACAACCCAAGGTACTGCAACCACTGGTCAAGATTAATTGGACCAGAGGTCAGCAATCGGGCCAAACACTGGCCAGTAGGGATGTCCTAAAACGACAATGGCCAACTGCTACATCCACCTTATCAGACACCGGAAAGGCACCAAAATAGGAAGTGAGAGAGCAAACAAGATAGGCAAGCCTCACAGGAGAGTTTTCACATTTCTGAAGATTCTACTGAGTCTTTGGAATAACCCCATTGCATAAAGGAGCCTGATTGTTTCTCTTCTTTGAAAGTTGAAATAACAGAATCTGAAACCCAGGTGGTTCCAGTATATTCTAAGAAATTTCTTTTTGATAGTGACACCAGAGACCAGATGCAGGACTGAAGGACTCTTCATGTCAGAGAAATCACATGTCATTCTGAATAAAAGGTTAGGATTTGGGCCGGGCGCAGTGGCTCTTGCCTGTAACCCCAGCACTTTGGGAGGCCGAGGCGGGCAGATCACCTGAGGTCAGGAGTTCAAGACCAGCCTGGCCAACATGGCAAAACTCCGTCTTTACTAAAAACACAAAAATTAGCTGGGCATGGCGACGGGCACCTGTAATCTCAGCTACTTGGGAGGCTGAAACGGGAGAATAGCTTGAACCCAGGAGGTGAAGGTTGCAGTGAGCCGAGATCGTGCCACTGTACCAGCCTGGCTGACAGAGCGAGACTCCATCTCAAAAAAACAAAAAACAAAATTAGAATTTGGAGCCCTCTAGTTTTTTGCTGTTCATAGTGTGGTCCATGGGCCAGCAACATTGGCATTGCCTGAAAACTCATTAGAAATTAGAAATGTTTATTTTAACACAGTTTCCAAGTATGCATTAAAATTTGATAAGGCCTAGCCCGCATTGAAATCTCAGCCTTTCATGACCAAACATTAGCTCTGAGAATCAGAGAGACGATGCAGTGGTTGCTACTGGGAAGTTTAGGCTGGTTGGTATCATGAGTGCATCTTCCTTAACTGGGTCTTAGTTTGGGTTTCCCCAAAAGCAGACCCTTAGATAAAAACGTGGGTACAAGTAATTTATTTGGGAGGTGATTCCACATAACATCTTCAGCAGAGTGAGAAATGGCAGAAACTGAAGGGGCAGGCGGCTACAGAGGGCTATGTTCCTGGGTGAGTCACCACTGTGGGCAGCTCAGTGTCCCTGCGGACCCTCTAAGAGCCTGTGCAGAACATGCCTCGGATTCATCCCTGAGGAGCAAGGACACTGGAGTGTGCATTCTCCATCCCCTGGCCAATGATCATGGAGGGCTGCTTCCAGAACATTCTCTCCCAGAATCTCTGACTCTGTGTGTGAATTAAACCCTTTCTTGAGGCCAGGGCCCACCTTCAGGTAGAAAGATGCAGGAGGCCTCAGCCTGTAGGTAACTGTGTGGAGTTGGTCACTGGTGGTGACTGCCCAAGAGGCACAATGGGGCGTAGACAGCACCTGCCAAACGCTGCTTGTAGAGCACGTCGCGTTAGGGAATTGTGACAGAGCTCTGGGCAGCATGCTGGGCCTGTGGCTGAATGTGGAGACACGTGGCACGAGATGTGTGGTGCCAGCTGGCAGCACCCATGGGCTCGTCTGGCCTACAGCTGCACTACTAGCCCTGCAAGAGTTATGTGACTGAGTGAAGTTGGCTCATTTTCATCAGAACTTTTTGGCAACAGCAGGCGTGCTACTCTGTCTTCAAAATAATTAGCTCACTCATGGGGAAATGTGCTCTGAAAATTATCTAAGAGAATTAATTGGCACATTTTAGCTGGAACCAGAACTTGTCCCTGAGAGTATCAGAAGTCGCATGACTATAAAACCAGGCATTCCTTTCATCTTTTTCTCCATCATTTTGATGATATATTCACAGCCATCAAACAAGAGGAGACGCTGGTGTATATTCATGAAAGAAGGAGAAAGGAAAGTAGAAAGAACAGAAGGAAATACTGTTATTCCCACAGTCTCAAAAAAAAGGTTAGCTCAAAGCATATAACGGGGGAAAATGGCAGCATCTTTTTCTAAAGGTTTTGTTGTTGACCCAATTTTGAGCTCCTTCTCTCATCAACCAACATTTCCAACATGGAAGCACCTTTGAGTCTACACCAAGTCTCCTGTCAGAGCAGAAAGGAGCGTTGAGAGGAAAATCATATGAGACAAAATAATAAAGGCCCCTCATAGTTTAAAGTTGATGCAGATTTTCCAAATATAGTGGTGATGAAGCAACCACCAGAGAGAGAATGTTCTGGTCTTATAGACCAAGTGCTAGTGAGTCTATTGTATGGCAGAAAATGACAGAATAGCCTCGACTCACAGCTCTTCTTACAGTGTGTAGGTCTGGCCACTAAAAAAGCAGGCATTCGTGTGTGTGCTGCAGAAATTATATTTCCTGTAGGTTTCCACAGTGATCACCAATTGTGGTTTTGCTCTTAAATACCATTACCCTCTGTGGGGCTTATTCTCACCATATGGAAAACTAAGGGAATTTACCATCTAAGGTCTCTTCTTTTGCTAGTTATCTCAGACTTTTGCTTCTATTATTTACTATTATTGATGTGACAGAATCAATAGTTATTTATAAAATAGGATCCAGCCTCCTCGGCTTTCATTCCGTTCATTGACGAGAACAAGAGTGGTGTGAAGACAGAGGAGGGAGAATAGGTCAGGTCACTGTGGCCTTGAACCACCTAAAGAAACAAAGAGAGTCCAATGACAAAACCAGGACTCCTTGACCTCCAGGGAGGGACATGAAAAGCTACATACAGTCTTAATAAAATATATTTGATAAATAGCCTAGATGAGACACGAGAAATGCCAGGAGGCAGAAATCAAGTCTGTATAAATACAAAGACAAGAATGTCGTCACTTTATATTGATCTTTACTTATTAGAAAAACTGGGCTTCTTTCAGGTCTCTGCTAGTCATTGTGATTATTCAGGAGCCTCAGAAACTACAGAGGAGAGATGTGGATGGAACTAGGCAAGGAGGGGCCTGGGCAATGGGGCTCACAGTGGGTCCTGTGAGGTGCTGAGGGGTCTGGCGTGCTCAGTCCAGACCTAGCCCATATGCAAGGGGCAGACTGCAGTGAGCAGTGCCTATGAGAAGATAATTACTAGAAGCCGGGCTTTTCTTGCTCTTGTTTGAAAAGAAACTAGTAAGCCAGCCAAAGCAGAGATTTGTGAGCTCAAAACCAGTCCCCAGGAAGCACGCAGAGTGCCTGGTCTTAAGCCTGGATTCCACAAACCCCAAAACCTGGATTCCACGGGGGGCCCCTCACTCTTTACCTCTGACCTCCCCTTCTCACTGCATCTCTGCTTTCCTTCCTCATTGCCTGGATCCCTCTCAGGGCAGACACAGTGCCACCTGGAATTCCCAGGACAGACCTCCTGCCACCTCGCTGCCTGAGCAAACAAGCTTCACTGTCAACAAGCTATAGGGCTTTCCTTCTGAAGGAAACTCTACTGAGAGTCACCGCTGTCCAGCTGCAGACCTAAGGTGCTGTTAATTTCTAGAGCTGCACCTTTACATTTTCAGCAGTCTTCCTCCAAGAGGCACATGCACATCTCGGGAGGGCTCTCCCTCAGCAACAGCAAATTAGAAAACCTAGCTGAGAGTGGCTGCAATTATTTCCCTTTATTGACTTTGTAAAGCACTTATTTTTTATTTAGATCAGGAGCTCCCTTAAACACAATCCTTTCTTCGGGCGGGGAGGGGTGGGGACCAAGTTGAAGCAGCAGAGATTCCACAGCACTTAATTTTAAACAAGTCCTATTAATTTTGCAAAATCCAGCTCCACAGGGAAATGTAGTGCTGGTGTGTTCCGCATCTGCCTCCCCTTAGCATGAGCAGCTCCCCTCAGCCACAGGAAGACCTATCCTTTTTTCCCTCTTTGCAGAAATTGTGGTAAAGATCTAGGACATCATGTTGAATTACAATTACAATAATCTGGTTTGAGAAACAGTGCTTTGGATCTGAAATGATCTCCCATCTGAGCCGGGGCCTGGCATCCCTTGGGAGAAACTCCCAAGGGATGAGCTTGGTGTGGACGTGCTGTACCTGGGTGTCTTTGCGCCAGCTCTCACGAAAGCCTTGCTAGCAGGCTTCTAAACTCAACTGCTGTCCGGAACTTCTGCGGCACAGCCCATCTTTTACAAATGGGTTAAAGTAAGTGTTTTTCCTTCTCTGTGATTTTATTTATTTGCAAATCCAAGAAGCTTCACAAATCAGTTGGTCTTTCTCACTATTTTATCCTAGAATTTTACATGGACTCTTTAAACAGCACTAGTTCAGGGGTTTGACAGCCCCAGACAGCAGTAACTTTACATGCATGAGACTGTGCAGTTACTCATACTGCCTACTGCATATGTTCCCTCTTCTGAATTTCTCAGAACTTCTGAGTTTGTCCTCCTGGGGACAGCCCCAAATAATTCCTGACAAAGTTAGTGTATACGTACCCCAGCCCCTTCCTCCCTCAGGAGGGCAAATGCTGAGAACGATGTTCTGCTCTGGCTTCCAGAGTTCAGTGAGGGGAAGCCCAGCGCCTTCCACCCCCACCGCCAGGGTGGCTGCATCGTAATTCATCTTCCACTGCCTTTTTCCCGTCCCTTTCTCTCCTCCCCGCTTCCCAACCAGTGCTTCTACCACCTCCCAAATAAACTATTTGAACTTGCCTTCTCATCTCAGGGTTTTCTTTAGAAAGAATCTAAACTGAAACTGATGGGATAGTGAAATCCTGCACTGCTTCAAGAGCTATAATTTTTTAAAGATAAACTTTCTTCTGTGGCCTGAAATTTCTTCAGCTGAGATACCAGATACAACTCGAGTGCATACAACAGATTAACGCAATGCTGCTCTAGAGCAAGCATCACAACAGAAGAGCATCATTTAGTTTTTCTTTGCTAATTGTAAGATTATATAAGGAGGCAACTCAAAAGAGTTGTGTTCAAAAAATTAATTAAAAAATCTGGCAAAGTTGTTGGAGACAATATTTTATACCGAAACGTTTAGTTTTGCTCTATGCTAGCAATAAGTAATTAGAAATAAAATCAAAAAAGTATTTCACTACAATGGAGACCAATGCATGAAATAATTAGAGATATGTGTAACGAGAAGTAACTAGAGCCTATATCACTGAATAAGCTGTAGAACCTGTAAGTAAACTCTTATTATAGGAGGTGGACAAGAACAAAGCTGATGGAGAGATATAAAAGAAGATTTAATGTCACAGTAGTAATACCACATGTTCTCTAAAATAGTGTGCAAACAATGTCATTCTAATTGGTATCTCAATGAGGTATTTGTTTTATTTATCTATAAAGATTTTAATAGTCCATTTTAAAGTTTTAGTATATATATTTATAATTCCAACTTTTATTTTAGATCCAGGGGGTACACGTGCAGGTTTGTTACACGGGTGTATTGCATGATGCTGAGGTTGGGGTACAAATGATCCCATCACGCAGGTACTGAGCATAGTATCCAATAGGTAGTTTTTTAACCCTGGCTCCCTTTTTCCTTCTCCCCTCTAGTAGATCTCAGTGTCTATTTTTGACATCTTTATGTCCATGAGTACCCAATGTTTAGCTACTACTTACAAGTGAGAACATGTGGTATTTGGTTTTCTGTTCCTGGGTTAATTTCCTTAGGATAATGGCCTCCAGCTGCATCCATGTTGTTGCAAAGGACACAATTTCATATCCTTTGTAGTATTCTATGATGTAGTATTCCTTGGTATATTTATACCACATTTTTTAAATCCAGTTCACCACTGATGAGCATCTAGGCTTATTCCATGTCTTTGCTATTGTGAATTCTGCTGCAATTAACATAAGTGTATGCGTCTTTTTGGTAGAACCATTTGTTTTCCTTTGGGTACATGCCCAGTAATGGGATTGCTGGGTAGAATAGTAGCTCTGTTTTAAGTTCTTTGAGAAACTTCAATGAGGTATTTTATTTGAAATGAATAAAATGACCACTAAGTTTATATAGGAAAATGTACACATGAGGATAGTCAAGAAGATTATATAAATACACATATATCAGTGAAAGTAGTTATATTTTACTAATTACCAGTTACTATTACAGAGCTGTTGTAACCAATCAACATGTTACTGGTGGACTGGAACCTTGTGAGGAATCCAGACATCAGTATTGTAGATACAGATGATTAAGCGACAAAATGCATCTCAGTGGGAAAACAGGAGATCACAAGAAACAGCACTGGCACAACAAGTGTTTTTCTGGACGAAGGTGAAATTGGACACCTATTGACATCTCATACAAAACTGGAATTCAGTTTGATAAAAGTCTTGAGTGTTGTATTAGTGAGGGTCCTCTGGAGGGACAGGACTGATAGGATAGAAGCATATATGAAAGGGAGTTTATTAAGGAGTATTCACTTTCAGAATCCTATGTGTAGATTTCTCTACTGGCAAAACAAATAAGTGGAAATGAGTATCCCTCATAACTCTTTGTCCTCTGACCTCTCCCTGCTCTTCAATGGTTTAATTTAACCAAAAAGGAAAAGGCAGAAGAATCCGTGTAGACATGATAAGAGGGTAGAGCTCTTTTGAATGCAGAAAGCTCAACACATTGGACTTTTGGGAAAACAACCCATGTGTTGGGGAAAATCCCAAATTTCTGTTCATCACCACCAGAGATCAAGTCAAAATATGTCACACATTTTAAAAAACCTACCAGCACCCTGGTGACCTCGGACATGTGATACGGCACAAGCATGAGCAAGAGGCGGATCAGAAGTGAGCCTCTATCTCTGTGGAATGATGCCAAAGCCCTTGGATTATTCTCTGCCATGCCCCAGAGCCCCTCCTCTAAAATTTACCACGACTGGGTTTTTCACAAGAGTCAGATATTGAAAGGTAAATACTATCCAGGGCAAGAGGAAATGGCCAAGAGAGCCAAATATTGCACACTTGCCCCAGGCTCACTTAGAAACTTTTAACTAGAGACAACAGACCACAAACATCTTCCTTTTCTCTGACAATGCCAATAACTCCTTCTTAGGAGGGTAAAAAATGCTTCAATTACACCTGCTGCCCCAGCCTTGTTAGTAATTGCATTCCTTTTGCTAGGAAATGTGTACAGTTTTGTACAATAATTATATAGTGACTCTAGAAATTGGGAACTCAGTGTTCAAGAGGTAAGTCTGAACTTGGGAAGCTGAGAGTTCTGCCTAAGTTCCCTAAAATCCAGAGAGCAGCTCAGAGAAAACAATGGGGATAAATAGCACGTGGTTCCCGAGATGAGTCCTCAGAGCCCAGTGCTGACTCTAGAGACACATCAATGTCTCCAAGAAGGAATATGAGTAGTTCAGGGAAAACTGTCTGTTATAATACAGAAGCACTCTTACTTACAAAGACTATACCTATATCTGACAATAGCAAGCAATAACACCTTGCTTTGAAAGTTGCAGCACAATTCTTAAATACCATTTTGTTTAATCTTCGCAACAACCCTATGAGTGGAAAATAAGAACCCATGAGGCTTAAGATAACGCAGCTGTAAGTGGATGAATATCAGGCTCAAGCAGAAATCCCTGGGTCCATGTTCTGTGTCCTTTCTGCAGCCCACAGCTTCTGGATTAGAACTTGGAAGACAAAGGAACTGCAGTGAGATTCGCATCAGCTCTTCTCCTTCCTCTCTGCTAATGTCCAACATCCAATTAATCTTCCAGTGTTTTGTCCAGGAGAAGGAATGCACATCCAGAAGCCGCAGATAACCATAATGACGTGTTATTAAGAGTGTAATTTCTGAAAATGCTTGGCTTCTGCCTTTGTCTCAGGTGAGATAATTCATCCCTGGGGTGTTTACAGAAGTGCAAAAGACAAATATTAAAAAGTGAAGCCGGCTTTGGGATGCAAATGACTGGAAAGCGACGCTGTAGTCTTAATTAGTGGGCCTCAGTGCAAGGAAGCAAGACTTATCTGCCCTTCTCAGCCCTGCAGGCTTTATTGGTTATGAAACGGTATTTGGCACAAATCAGCTTTCTCCTGTTTAAAAAGTAAAGCATGAAGACAGAACTCTTTTCACGCACCTCAGTATGGTGTAATAAAGGTGCCAGTGGTTAAGGATGTGGTTCATCTACTTGGGTAGTTGTGACTGCAAGCAAATGGTTTCCATTATAGAAAATGATCCCTGTAGGCTGTGGAGTAATTTGAAAGTAAAACAAATAATTCAAATAACCCCCAGTGACCTCCAAAGCTTGCATAACACAAGGTGATATTCTGGGAAAATGTCAACAAATGAATTCTATGGTTTTCTTGGCTTCAAAGAAAAATTCCTTCCATGGCTGACTTTTTGGAAATGTTAAGGATAGTTACATTTACAGATTTTCCATTAGTCCATCAGCCAGTATGTATATGATGTACCAACAGCTGTTCTGTGCTGGTCGTTGTGTAGACAGAAAAATATGGAAGTCTCGATTGCTTAAATATAGTGCTCAGAGAAGTCAGGTGAAACCAAGTGAGGTCACTATGTGAAATAATTCCTCCAGGATGGTGTGATTGAGGCTCAAAGCCTGCAGGGGTCCAGGGTCTATGAGATCACTGGAGATTATGAGGAAGTCATGGGAAAGACCCAGAGACACTAAATAACGCTGAATAAAGACATTCCACAGCCCCATCAATCCAATAATTTGAAAAATAAAAGTAACATCTTAATGTAAGGAGTGGTGTGTCTTCCACATTACACTCAGGAAAAGTTGCTTGACCTTTACTTCCTTATCATCCCCCACACAAGGAGCAGAGTGGGGTTCAGAAGCAGACTGTGGACAGGCCTGGGTTTCACTGTCAGTCCTGGTACTTCACAGAGATTATGGATCCCCTCCGTGTTGACTTCCTCATCGATGAAGTGGAAAGTAATTTTTTCTATCTTACAGTGTTGTGATAGAGATGACCAGATGCAAGCAAAATTCTTCAAATTGTGTCTGGTACACAGAAACTCAAAAATGCAATCTACAATTTAGACAAAGAAGATTCAACTGAACAAGCTACAGACAAATAAAAGAATTGAGAGAACAAACAACAACAATAAAAGTTGTCAGAGCCCTTGCAGCCCTGACCCTGAGAAGACAGAGCTGGGTGTGTGAGACAGCAGCCCCTGGAGAAGTCTTCCCTTTTATGACAGCATATTCAGTGGAGGTTTTCCCAAACCCACGGTAGTTTCCTAGTTATGCTCACCAAGCAGCAAGGTCTCTGACCAGAGAAGTTTTTCAGATGACAACATTTTGATCCCTAGAAAAGAATAAGCTCTCTTTAGGCTCACCAAATTTGCTTTCATATATATATAGTTCCATATTGTAAATCTGCACAAAAATGCCAAGTATTCCTGGTTTAATTCACATAAGCTTACCTTCTGCAGCCAGGAAGCAAATGGCCAAACCCTGAAGATGATGACTCACACCAAGGTGTTACCACAGAGACCCTTCCTCAGCCCCCTCTACACTGCTAGTCCACGGTCTTCAGAGTGGAGAGGTGTGTGTGTGTGTGTTTCTCAGTATGATCCCTGGGGTTATGAAGAAAATACTAGAACTTCATTTTAATCTACTGTATTAAAAATAATGAGATTTTAATATTAAGGACATGAAAACACCACATAGAGAAAGAATTCCCAGTGGTGCTGGCCACCTTTGTTTCCAGCCCCTTGTGAGGTACTACAGTTCATGGTTTTCAAGGCAACAGATTTTGAGGATTTCGTTTGCCATTCGGGGTGTTTTGCTTGTATATAAACTTTGGAATCAGTTTGTTGGTATTTATGAAATAGTCTGCTACAATTTTGATTGGGCTTGTGTTGTCTATAAATCAAGTTGAGAACAATTGATATCTTGACAATACTGTGTTTTCCAATCCATGAGCATGGCATATCCATCCATTTGTTTAGACTTCTTTGGTATTTTTCATCAGAAATTTTTGGTTTTTCATATCTACATCACATATATATTTTGGCAGATTTTTACCTAAGCAAAATGACTAATATTAAAAAGTCTAAAAATAGCAGATGCTGGCAGGCTGTGGGGAAAAGGGAATGTTTATACACTGCTGGTGGGAATGTAAATTAGTGCAGCCACTATGGAAAGTAGTTTGGCAATTTCTCAAATAACTTAAAACAGGATTACAATTCGACGCAGCAATTCCATTATTGGGTACATACCCAAAGGTATATAAATTGTTCTACCATAAAGACACATGCACACGTATGTTCATTTCAGCACTCTTCACAGTAGCAAAGACATGGAATCAACCTAAATGCCCATCAACGGTAGACTGGATAAACAAAATGTGGTACATATACACCATGGAATACTATGCAGCCATAAAAAAGAATGAGATCATGTCCTTTGCAGCAACATGGATGGAGGTGGAGGCCATAATCCTAAGTGAACTAACACAGAAACAGAAAACTGACCACCACATGTTCTCTCTTATAAGTAGGAGCTAAACATTGAGTGCACATGAACACAAAGATGGAACAATAGACACTGGGGCCTACTTAAGGTGAGAGGTGAATGAGGATTGAAAAACTACTTATTGAATACTCAGTGTATTACCTGGGTGACAAAATCATATGTACACCAAAGCCCTGTGACACAACTTATCTATAGGACCAACCTACACATTTACTCTTGAAACTAAAATAAAAGTTTTATTTATTTATTTATTTATTTTTTTTTTTAACTTATCTTTTTTTTTTTATTATACTTTAAGTTCTAGGGTACATGTGCATAACGTGCAGGTTACATATGTATACATGTGCCATGTTGGTGTGCTGCACCCATCAACTCGTCAGCACCCATCAATTCATCATTTATATCAGGTATAACTCCCCAATGCAATCCCTCCCCCCTCCCCCCTCCCCATGATAGGCCCCAGTGTGTGATGTTCCCCTTCCCGAGTCCAAGTGAGCTCATTGTTCAGTTCCCACCTATGAGTGAGAACATGCGGTGTTTGGTTTTCTCTTCTTGTGATAATTTGCTAAGAATGATGGTTTCCAGCTGCATCCATGTCTCTACAAAGGACACAAACTCATCCTTTTTTATGGCTGCATAGTATTCCATGGTGTATATGTGCCACATTTTCTTAATCCAGTCTGTCACTGATGGACATTTGGGTTGATTCCAAGTCTTTGCTATTGTGAATAGTGCCGCAATAAACATACGTGTGCATGTGTCTTTGTAGTAGCATAATTTATAATCCTTTGGGTATATACCCAGTAGTGGGATGGCTGGGTCATATGGTACATCTAGTTCTAGGTCCTTGAGGAATCGCCATATTGTTTTCCATAATGGTTGAACTAGTTTACAATCCCACCAACAGTGTAAAAGTGTTCCTATTTCTCCACATCCTCTCCAACACCTATTGTTTCTTGATTTTTTAATGATTGCCATTCTAACTGGTGTGAGATGGTATCTCATTGTGGTTTTGATTTGCATTTCTCTGATGGCCAGTGATGCTGAGCATTTTTTCATGTGTCTGTTGGCTGTATGAATGTCTTCTTTTGAGAAATGTCTGTTCATATCCTTTCCCCACTTTTGGATGGGGTTGGTTGTTTTTTTCTTGTATATTTGTTTGAGTTCTTTGTAGATTCTGGAAATGAGCCCTTTGTCAGATGAGTAGATTGCAAAAATTTTCTCCCATTCTGTAGGTTGCCTGTTCACTCTGATGGTAGTTTCTTTTGCTGTGCAGAAGCTCTTTAGTTTAATGAGATCCCATTTGTCAATTTTGGCTTTTGCTGCCGTTGCTTTTGGTGTTTTAGACATGAAGTCCTTGCCCATGCCTATGTCCTGAATGGTACTACCTAGATTTTCTTCTAGGGTTTTGATGGTATTAGGTCTAACATTTAAGTCTCTAATCCATCTTGAATTAATCTTCGTATAAGGAGTAAGGAAAGGATCCAGTTTCAGCTTTCTACTTATGGCTAGCCAATTTTCCCAGCACCATTTATTAAATAGGGAATCCTTTCCCCATTTCTTGTTTTTCTCAGGTTTGTCAAATATCAGATGGTTGTAGATGTGTGGCATTATTTCTGAAGGCTCCGTTCTGTTCCATTGGTCTATATCTCTGTTTTGGTACCAGTACCATGCTGTTTTGGTTACTGTAGCCTTGTAGTATAGTTTGAAGTCAGGTAGCGTGACGCCTCCGGCTTTGTCCTTTTGACTTAGGATTGTCTTGGCAATACGGGCTCTTTTTTGGTTCCATATGAACTTTAAAGCAGTTTTTTCCAATTCGGTGAAGAAACTCATTGGTAGCTTGATGGGGATGGCATTGAATCTATAAATTACCTTGGGCAGTATGGCCATTTTCACAATATTGATTCTGCCTATCCATGAGCATGGTATGTTCTTCCATTTGTTTGTGTCCTCTTTGATTTCACTGAGCAGTGGTTTGTAGTTCTCCTGGAAGAGGTCCTTTACATCCCTTGTAAGTTGGATTCCTAGGTATTTTATTCTCTTTGAAGGAATTGTGAATGGAAATTCATTCATGATTTGGCTCTCTGTTTGTCTGTTGCTGGTGTATAAGAATGCTTGTGATTTTTGCACATTAATTTTGTATCCTGAGACTTTGCTGAAGTTGCTTATCAGCTTAAGGAGATTTTGGGCTGAGACAATGGGGTTTTCTAAATATACAATCATGTCATCTGCAAACAGGGACAATTTGACTTCTTCTTTTCCTATCTCAATACCCTTGATTTCTTTCTCTTGCCTGATTGCCCTAGCCAGAACTTCCAACACTATGTTGAATAGGAGTGGTGAGAGAGGGCATCCCTGTCTTGTGCCAGTTTTCAAAGGGAACTTTTCCAGTTTTTGCCCATTCAGTATGATATTGGCTGTGGGTTTGTCATAAATAGCTCTTATTATTTTGAGGTACGTTCCATCAATACCGAATTTGTTGAGCGTTTTTAGCATGAAGGGCTGTTGAATTTTGTCAAAAGCCTTTTCTGCATCTATTGAGATAATCATGTGGTTCTTGTCTTTGGTTCTGTTGATATGCTGGATTACGTTGATTGATTTGCGAATGTTGAACCAGCCTTGCATCCCAGGGATGAAGCCCACTTGATCATGGTGGATAAGCTTTTTGATGTGCTGCTGAATCTGGTTTGCCAGGATTTTATTGAGGATTTTTGCATCGATGTTCATCAGGGAGATTGGTCTAAAATTCTCTTTTTTTGTTGTGTCTCTGCCAGGCTTTGGTATCAGGATGATGCTGGCCTCATAAAATGAGTTAGGGAGGATTCCCTCTTTTTCTATTGATTGGAATAGTTTCAGAAGGAATGGTACCAGCTCCTCCTTGTACCTCTGGTAGAATTCAGCTGTGAATCCATCTGGTCCTGGGCTTTTTTTGGTGGGCAGGCTATTAATTGTTGCCTCAATTTCAGAGGCTGCTATTGGTCTATTCAGGGATTCAACTTCTTCCTGGTTTAGTCTTGGAACAGTGTACACGTCCAGGAAATTATCCATTTCTTCTAGATTTTCTAGTTGATTTGCGTAGAGGTGTTTATAGTATTCTCTGATGGTAGTTTGTATTTCTGTGGGGTCAGTGGTGATATCCCCTTTATCATTTTTTATTGCGTCTATTTGATTCCTCTCTCTTTTCTTCTTTATTAATCTTGCTAGCGGTCTGTCAATTTTGTTGATCTTTTCAAAAAACCAACTCCTGGATTCATTGATTTTTTGGAGGGTTTTTTGTGTCTCTATCTCCTTCAGTTCTCCTCTGATCTTAGTTATTTCTTGCTTTCTGCTAGCTTTTGAATGTGTTTGCTCTTGCCTCTCTAGTTCTTTTAATTGTGATGTTAGAGTGTCAATTTTAGATCTTTCCTGCTTTCTCTTGTGGGCACTTAGTGCTATAAATTTCCCTCTACATACTGCTTTAAATGTGTCCCAGAGATTCTGGTATGTTGTATCTTTGTTCTCATTGGATTCAAAGAACATCTTTATTTCTGCTTTCATTTCGTTATGTACCCAGTAGTCATTCAGGAGCAGGTTGTTCAGTTTCCATGTAGTTGAGCGGTTTTGATTGAATTTCTTAGTCCTGAGTTCTAGTTTGATTGCACTGTGGTCAGAGAGACAGTTTGTTATAATTTCTGTTCTTTTACATTTGCTGAGGAGTGCTTTACTTCCAATTATGTGGTCAATTTTGGAATAAGTGTGATGTGGTGCTGAGAAGAATGTATATTCTGTTGACTTGGGGTGGAGAGTTCTATAGATGTCTATTAGGTCCGCTTGGTGCAGAGATGAGTTCAATTCCTGGATATCCTTGTTAACTTTCTGTCTCGTTGATCTGTCTAATGTTGACAGTGGAGTGTTGAAGTCTCCCATTATTATTGTATGGGAGTCTAAGTCTCTTTGTAAGTCTCTAAGGACTTGCTTTATGAATCTGGGTGCTCCTGTATTAGGTGCATATATATTTAGGATAGTTAGCTCTTCCTGTTGGATTGATCCCTTTACCATTATGTAATGGCCTTCTTTGTCTCTTTTGATCTTTGATGGTTTAAAGTCTGTTTTATCAGAGACTAGGATTGCAACCCCTGCTTTTTTTTGTTCTCCATTTGCTTGGTAGATCTTCCTCCATCCTTTTATTTTGAGCCTATGTATGTCTCTGCATGTGAGATGGGTCTCCTGAAGACAGCAGACTGATGGGTCTTGACTCTTTATCCAGTTTGCCAGTCTGTGTCTTTTAATTGGAGCATTTAGTCCATTTACATTTAAGGTTAATATTGTTATGTGTGATCTTGATCCTGCCATTATGATATTAACTGGTTATTTTGCTCATTAGTTGATGCAGTTTCTTCCTAGGCTCGATGGTCTTTACATTTTGGCATGTTTTTGCAGTGGCTGGTACCGGTTGTTCCTTTCCATGTTTAGGGCTTCCTTCAGGGTCTCTTGTAAGGCAGGCCTGGTGGTGACAAAATCTCTAAGCATTTGCTTATCTGTAAAGAATTTTATTTCTCCTTCACTGATGAAACTTAGTTTGGCTGGATATGAAATTCTGGGTTGAAAATTCTTTTCTTTAAGAACGTTGAATATTGGCCCCCACTCTCTTCTGGCTTGTAGAGTTTCTGCCGAGAGATCTGCTGTCAGTCTGATGGGCTTCCCTTTGTGGGTAACCCGACCTTTCTCTCTGGCTGCCCTTAAGATTTTTTCCTTCATTTCAACTTTGGTGAATCTGGCAATTATGTGTCTTGGAGTTGCTCTTCTGGAGGAGTATCTTTGTGGCGTTCTCTGTATTTCCTGAATTTGAATGTTGGCCTGCCCTGCTAGGTTGGGGAAGTTCTCCTGGATGATATCCTGTAGAGTGTTTTCCAATTTGGTTCCATTTTCCCCCTCACTTTCAGGCACCCCAATCAGACGTAGATTTGGTCTTTTGACATAATCCCATACTTCTTGCAGGCTTTGTTCATTTCTTTTTCTTCTTTTTTCTTTTGGTTTCTCTTCTCGCTTCATTTCATTCATTTGATCCTCAATCGCTGATACTCTTTCTTCCAGTTGATCGAGTCGGTTACTGAAGCTTGTGCATTTGTCACGTATTTCTCGTGTCATGGTTTTCATCTCTGTCATTTCGTTTATGACCTTCTCTGCATTAATTAGTCTAGCTGTCAATTCTTCCACTTTTTTTTCAAGATTTTTAGTTTCTTTGCGCTGGGTACGTAATTCCTCCTTTAGCTCTGAGAGGTTTGATGGACTGAAGCCTTCTTCTCTCATCTCATCAAAATCATTCTCTGACCAGCTTTGATCCGTTGCTGGCGATGGGCTGTGCTCCTTTGCAGGAGGAGATGAGCTCTTATTTTTTGAATTTCCAGCTTTTCTGCCCTGCTTTTTCCCCATCTTTGTGGTTT
Source organism: Piliocolobus tephrosceles (assembly GCF_002776525.5). NCBI lineage: Eukaryota > Metazoa > Chordata > Mammalia > Primates > Cercopithecidae > Piliocolobus > Piliocolobus tephrosceles. Next base: position 37,219,899 of record NC_045453.1, read on the forward strand.
TATCTGTCACTGGTCTTTGATGATGGTGATGTACTGATGGGGTTTTGATTTAGGTGTCCTTCCTGTTTGATAGGTTTCCTTCTGACTGTCAGGACCCTCAGCTATAGGTCTGTTGGAGATTGCTTGAGGTCCACTCCAGACCCTGTTTGCCTGGGTATCAGCAGCAGAGGTTGCAGAAGATAGAATATTGCTGAACAGTGAGTGCACCTGTCTGATTCTTGCTTTGGAAGCTTCCTCTCAGGGGTGTACTCCACCCTGTGAGGTGTGGGGTGTCAGACTGCCCCTAGTGGGGGATGTCTCCCAGTTAGGCTACTCAGGGGTCAGTGACCCACTTGAGCAGGCAGACTGCCCCTTCTCAGATCTCAACCTCCGTGTTGGGAGATCCCCTGCTCTCTTCAAAGCTGTCAGACAGAGTCGTTCGCGTTTCACAGGCTTCTACTCCTTTAGCTGAGCCCTGTCCCCAGAGGCGCAGTCTACAGAGACAGGCAGGTTTCCTTGAGCTGCTGTGAGCTCCACCCAGTTCCAGCTTCCCAGCGGCTTTAGTTACCTACTTAAGCCTCAGCGATGGCGGGCGCCCCTCCCCCAGCCTCGCTGCTGCCTTGCGGTTAGATTGCCGCAGACTGCTGTGTTAGCAAGGAGAGAGGCTCCGTGGGCATGGGACCCTCCCGGCCAGGTGTGGGATACAATCTCCGGTGTGCCGGTGTTACAGCGCAGTATTGGGGTGGGAGTTACCCGATTTTCCAGGTGTTGTGTGTCTCAGTTCCCCTGGCTAGGAAAAGGGACTCCCTTCCCCCTCGCGCTTCCCAGGTGAGGCGATGCCTCGCCCTGCTTCAGCTCTCGCTGGTCGGGCTGCAGCAGCTGACCAGCACCGATTGTCCGGCACTCCCGAGTGAGATGACCCCAGTACCTCAGTTGAAAATGCAGAAATCGCCGGTCTTCTGTAAATAAAAGTTTTAAAAGAGAATTTTTTTGCTTCTATTTTCTAGAAAAGAATGTAGAGAATTGGTATCAATTATTCCTTAATTGTTTGCTAGAATTCTCACAAGAGAAATCATCTGGATCTACTTTGGATTTTTTTTTTTTTTCCTTTACAGAAAGGTATTGATACTTGATTCATTTATTTAAGAGATATTAGACAATTTGGCTTCTTTTTTTCTTTTTTTTTTTTTCTTTTTTTAGGCTGAGTCTTGTTTTGTCACCCAGGCTGGAGTGCAGTGGCATGATCTCAGCTCACTGCAACTGCTGCCTCCTGAGTTCAAGCAATTATCGTGACCCAGCCTCCTGAGTAGCTGGGATTATAGGCGTGTGCCACCACGCCCAGCTAATTTTTCTATTTTCAGTAGAGACAAGGGTTCATCATATTGGCCAGGCTGGTCTCGAACTTTTGACCTCAAGTGATCCACCCACCTCAGCCTCCTGAAGCACTGGGATTACGGTCGTGAGCCACTGCGCCTGGCCCTGGTTATTTATTTTTCCTTGTGTGAGTTTTAGTTGTTTGAGTCTTTCAATTACATGAGCTATTTTATCTGTTATCAAGCTTATGGACATAGAGTTATTCATAATATCTTTTATTGTCCTTTAAATGTACATGATATCACTAGTGATAACTTTTCTTCATTTCTGAATTAGTGCATTCTCTCTAGCCTGGGCAGAGTTTTATTAATTTTACTGAAGTTTGAAAATTTTCAAAGAAGAAACTTTTGTTTTTATTGATTTTCTTTACTGATTTCAACTTTTCAATTGTACTGATTTAGGCTGAATTTTTATATTACTACTTCTTTTCTGTTTACTTTACACTCCAATGGCTTTTGTTTCTCCAGTTTCTTAAGGCAGAAGTTTTTATTTTTTATTTTAAATCTTTTTCTAATATATTCGCTTAATGCTATAAGTTTCCCTCTGTATACTGCTTTCACTGCACCTCATAATTTTATGTTTTATTTTTGTTTCTATTAGTTCAAAGTATTCTTTTAAATTTCACTTGATACTTCTCTTTTTTCTTTTCTTTTCTTTTTCTTTTTTTTTTTTTTTTTGAGACAGAGTATTTCTCTTGTCACCCAGGCTGGAATGCAATGGCACAATCTCGGCTCACTGTGACCTCTGCCTCCTGGATTCAAACAATTCTCCTGCCTCAGCTTCCCTTGTAGCTGGGATTACAGGTGTCCACCACAACACCCAGCTAGTTTTTGTATTTTTAGTACAGACGGGGTTTCGCCATGTTGGCCAGGCTGGTCTCAAACTGCTGACCTCATGATCTGCCTGCCCCGGCCTCCCAAAGTGCTGAAATTACAGGTGTGAGCTGCCACACCCAGCTGAGACTTCTTTAATCAATGTGTTATTCAGAAGTACTTATTTTTATTATTATACTTTAAGTTCTAGGGTACATGTGCACAACATGCAGATTCGTTACATATGTATACATGTGCCATGTTGGTGTGCTGCACCCATTAACTCGTCATTTACATTAGGTATATCTCCTAACGCTATCCCTCCCCTCTACCCCCTCCCCACAATAGGCCCCAGTGTGTGATGTTCCCCTTCCTGTGTCCAAGTGATCTCATTGTTCAATTTCCACCTATGAGTGAGAACATATGGTATTTGGTTTTCTGTTCTTGCAATAGTGTGCTGAGAATGATGGTTTCCAGCTGCATCCATGTCCCTACAAAGGACGCAAACTCATCCTTTTTATGGCTGCATAGTATTCCATAGTGTATATGTGCCACATTTTCTTAATCCAGTCTGTCACTGATGGACATTTGGGTTGATTCCAAGTCTTTGCTATTGTGAATAGTGCCGCAATAAACATACGTGTGCATGTGTCTTTATAGCAGCATGATTTATAATCCTCTGCGTATATCCCCAGTAATGGGATGGCTGGGTCAAATGGTATTTCTACTTCTAGATCCTTGAGGAATCGCCACACTGTCTTCCACAATGGTTGAACTAGTTTACAGTCCCACCAACAGTGTAAAAGTGATCCTATTTCTCCACATCCTTTCCAGCACCTGTTGTTTCCTGATTTTTTAATGATTGCAATTCTAACTGGTGTGAGATGGTATTTCATTGTGGTTTTGATTTGCATTTCTCTGATGGCGAGTGATGATGACCATTTTTTCATGTGTCTGTTGGCTGTATGAATGTCTTCTTTTGAGAAATGTCTGTTCATATCCTTTGCCCACTTTTTGATGGAGTTGTTTGTTTTTCTATTATAAATTTGATTGAGTTCTTTGTAGGTTCTGGATATTAGCCCTTTGTCAGATGAGTAGATTGCAAAAATTTTCTCCCATTCTGTAGGTTGCCTGTTCACTCTGATGGTAGTTTCTTTTGCTGTACAGAAGCTCTTTAGTTTAATTAGATCCCATTTGTCAATTTTGGCTGTTGTTGCCATTGCTTTTGGTGTTTTAGATATGAAGTCCTTGCCCATGCATATGTCCTGAATGGTATTACCTAGGTTTTCTTCTAGGATTTTTATGGTTTTAGGTCTAACATTTAAGTCTCTAATCCATCTTGAATTAATTTTCATATAAGGAGTAAGGAAAGGATCCAGTTTCAGCTTTCTACTTATGGCTAGCCAATTTTCCCAGCATCATTTATTAAATATGGAATCCTTTCCCCATTTCTTGTTTTTGTCAAGTTTGCAAAAGATCAGATGGCTGTAGATGCTGTAGATGTGTGGTATTATTTCTGAGAGTTCTGTTCTGTTCCATTGGTCTATATCTCTGTTTTGGTACCAGTACCATGCTGTTTTGGTTACTGTAGCCTTGTAGTATAGTTTGAAGTCAGGTAGCGTGATGCCTCCAGCTTTGTTCTTTTGGCTTAGGATTGTCTTGGCAATGCAGGCTCTTTTTTGGTTCCATATGAACTTTAAAGCAGTTTTTTCCAATTCTATGAAGAAAGTCATTGGTAGCTTAATGGGGATGGCACTGAATCTATAAATTACCTTGGTCAGTATGGCCATTTTCACAATATTGATTCTTCCTATCCATGAGCATGGTATGTTCTTCCATTTGTTTGTGTCCTCTTTTATTTCAGTGAGCAGTGGTTTGTAGTTCTTCTTGAAGAGGTCCTTTACATCCCTTGTAAGTTGGATTCCTAGGTATTTTATTATCTTTGAAGCTATTGTGAGTGGAAGTTCATTCATGATTTGGCTCTCTGTTTGTCTGTTACTGGTGTATAAGAATGCTTGTGATTTTTGCACATTGATATTGTATCCTGAGACTTTGCTGAATTTGCTTATCAGCTTAAGGAGATTTTGGGCTGAGACAATGGGGTTTTCTAAATATACAATCATGTCATCTGCAAACTGGGACAATTTGACTTCCTCTTTTCCTAATTTAATACTCTTTATTTCTTTCTCTTGCCTGATTGCCCTAGCCTGAACTTCCAACACTATGTTGAATAGGAGTGGTGAGAGAGGGCATCCCTGTCTTGTGCCAGTTTTCAAAGGGAATTTTTCCAGTTTTTGCCCATTCAGTATGATATTGGCTGTGAGTTTGTCATAAATAGCTCTTATTATTTTGAGATACGTTCCATCAATACCAAATTTGTTGAGAGTTTTTAGCATGAAGGGCTGTTGAATTGTGTCAAAGGCCTTTTCTGCATCTATTGAGATAATCATATAGTTTTTGTCTTTGGTTCTGTTTATATGCTGGATTATGTTTATTGATTTGCATATGTTGAACCAGCCTTGCATCCCAGGGATGAAGCCCACTTGATCATGGTGGATAAGTTTTTTGACATGCTGCTGGATTCGGTTTGCAAGTATTTTATTGAGGATTTTTGCATTGATGTTCATCAGGCATATTGGTCTAAAATTCTCTTTTTTTTGTTGTATCTCTGTCAGGCTTTGGTATCAGGATGATGTTGGCCTCATAAAATGAGTTAGGGAGGATTCCCTCTTTTTCTATTGATTAGAATACTTTCATAAGGAATGGTACCAACTCCTCCTTGTACCTCTGGTAGAATTCGGCTGTGAATCCGTCTGGTCCTGGACTTTTTTTGGTTGGTAGGCTATTAATTATTACCTAAATTTCAGAGCCTGCTATTGGTCTATTCAGGGATTCAACTTCTTCCTGGTTTAGTACTGGGAGAGTGTAAGTGTCCAGGAAGTTATCCTATTCTTCTAGATTGTCTAGTTTTTTTTTGCATAGAGGTGTTTATAGAATTCTCTGATGGCAGTTTGTATTTCTGTGGGATCAGTGATGATATTCCCTTTCTTGTTTTTTTTATTGCATCTATTTGATTCTTCTCTCTTTTCTTCTTTATTAGTCTTGCAGTGGTCTATCAATTTTGTTGATCTTTCCAAAAAACCAACTCCTGGATTCATTGATTTTTTTGGAGGGTTTTTTGTGTCTCTATCTCCTTCAGTTCTGCTCTGATCTTAGTTATTTCTTGCCTTCTGCTAGCTTTTGAATGTGTTTGCTCTTGCTTCTCTAGTTCTTTTACTTGTGATGTTAGGGTGTCAATTTTAGATTTTTTCTGCTTTCTCTTGTGGGCACTTAGTGCTATAAATTTCCCTCTACACACTGCTTTAAATGTGTCCCAGAGATTCTGGTATGTTGTATCTTTGTTCTCACTGGTTTCAAAGAACATCTTTATTTCTGCCTTCATTTCATTATGTACCCAGTAGTCATTCAGGAGCAGGTTGTTCAGTTTCCATGTAGTTGAGTGATTTGGATTGAGTTTCTTAGTCCTGAGTTCTAGTTTGATTGCACTGTGGTCTGAGAGACAGTTTGTTATAATTTCTATTCTTTTACATTTGCTGAGGAGTGCTTTACTTCCAATTATGTGGTCAATTTTGGAATAAGTGTGATGTGGTGCTGAGAAGAATGTATAGTCTGTTGATTTGGGGTGGAGAGTTCTGTAGATGTCTATTAGGTCTGCTTGGTGCAGAGTTGAGTTCAATTCCTGAATATCCTTGTTAACTTTCTGTCTCGTTGATCTGTCTAATGTTGACAGTGGGGTGTTAAAGTCTCCCATTATTATTGTACGGGAGTCTAAGTCTCTTTGTAAGTCTCTAAGGACTTGCTTGATGAATCTGGGTGCTCCTGTATTGGGTGCATATATATTTAGGATACTTAGCTCTTCATGATGAATTGATCCCTTTACCATTATGTAATGGCCTTCTTTGCCTCTTTTGATCTTTGATGGTTTAAAGTCTGTTTTATCAGAGACTAGGATTGCAACCCCTGCTTTTTTTTGTTCTCCATTTGCTTGGTAGATCTTCCTCCATTACTTTATCTTGAGCCTATGTGTGTCTCTGCATGTGAGATGGGTCTCCTGAATACAGCAAACTGATGGGTCTTGACTCTTTATCCAATTTGCCAATCTGTGTCTTTTAACTGGAGCACTTAGTCCATTTACATTTAAGGTTAATATTATTATGTGTGAACTTGATCCTGTCATTATGATATTAGTTGGTTATTTTGCTCGTTAGTTGATGCAGTTTCTTCCTAGCATCGATGGTCTTTACATTTTGGGATGTTTTTGCAATGGCTGGTACCAGTTGTTCCTTTCCATGTTTAGTGCTTCCTTCAGGATCTCTTGTAGGGTAGGCCTGGTGGTGACAAAATCTCTAAGCGTTTGCTTGTCCATAAAGGATTTTATTTCTCCTTCACTGATGAAACTTAGTTTGGCTGGATATGAAATTCTGGGTTGAAAATTCTTTACTTTAAGAATGTTGAATATTGGCCTCCACTCTCTTCTGGTTTGGAAAGTTTCTGCCTAGAGATCTGCTGTTAGTCTGACGGGCTTCCCTTTGTGTGTAACCCAACCTTTCTCTCTGGCTGCCCTTAACATTTTTTCCTTCATTTCAACTTTGGTGAATCTGACAACTATGTGTCTTAGAGTTGCTCTTCTCGAGGAGTATCTTTGTGGCATTCTCTGTATTTCCTGAATTTGAGTGTTGGCCTGCCTTACTAGGTTGGGGAAGTTCTCCTGGATGATATCCTGCAGAGTGTTTTCCAACTTGGTTCCATTTTCCCCATCACTTTCAGGCACTCCAGACATAGATTTGGTCTTTTTACATAGTCCCATAGTTCTTGGAGGCTTTGTTCATTTCTTTTTATTCTTTTTCCTCTACACTTCTCTTCTCACTTCATTTCATTCATTTGATCTTCAATCGCTGATACTCTTTCTTCCAGTTGATTGAGTTGGTTACCGAAGCTTGTGCATTTGTCATGTAGTTCTCGTGTTATGGTTTTCATCTCTATCAGTTCTTTTAAGGACTTCTCTACATTGGTTATACTAGTTAGCCATTCATCAAATCTTTTCTCAAGGTTTTTAGTTTCTTTGCTCTGGTTACATAGTTCCTCCTTTAGCTCTGAGAACTTTGATCGACTGAAGCCTTCTTCTCTCAACTCGTCAAAGTCATTCTCTGTCCAGCTTTGTTCTGTTGCTGGTGATGAGCTGTATTCCTTTGGAGGGGGAGACGCACTCTGATTTTTTGAAGTTCCAGCTTTTCTGCACTGCTTTTTCCCCATCTTTGTGGCTTGATCTGCCTTTGGTCTTTGATGATGGTGACATACTGATGGGGTTTTGGTGTGGGTGTCCTTTCTGTTTGTTAGTTTTCCTTCTAACAGTCAGGACGCTCAGCTGTAGGTCTGTTTGCTTGAGGTCCACTCCAGACCCTGTTTGCCTGGGTATCAGCAGCAGAGGCTGCAGAAGATAGAATATTGCTAAACAGTGAGTGTTACTGTCTGATTCTCTCTCTAGAAGCTTCGTCTCAGGGGTGTACCCCACTGTGTGAGGTGTGAGGTGTCGGTCTGCACCTAGTAGGGGATGTCTCCCAGTTAGGCTACTCAGGGGTCAGGGACTCACTTGAGCAGGCAGTCTGTCCGTTCTCAGATCTCAACCTCCATGCTGGGAGATCCACTGCTCTCTTCAAAGCTGTCAGACGGGGCATTTACCTCTGCCAAGGTTTCTGCTGCTTTCTGTTTAGCTATGCCCTGTGGAGTCTACAGAGGCAAGCCAGCCTCCTTGAGCTGTGGTGGGCTCCAACCAATTTGAGCTTCCCGGGGGCTTTGTTTACCTACTTAAGCCTCAGCAATGGCGGGTGCCCCTCCCCCAGCCTCACTGCTGCCATGCAGTTAGATCTCAGACTGCTGTGCTAGCAATGAGGGAGCCTCCGTGGGCATGGGACCCTCTGGGTCAGGTGTGGGATATAATCTCCTGGTGTGCCGTTTGCTAAGAACCTTGGTAAAGGGCAGTATTGGGGTGGGAGTTACCCTATTTTCCAGGTGTTGTGTGTCTCAATTTCCTTTGGCTAGGAAAAGGAATTCCCTTCCCCCTTTTGCTTCCCAGGTGAGGCAATGCCTCGCCCTGCTTCAGGTCTCGCTGGTTGGGCTGCACCTGTGGACTAGCGCCAACTGTCTGACACGACATGCCCCAGTGAGATGAACCTGGTACCTCAGTGGAAAATGCAGAAATCACCCATCTTCTGTGTCACTCATGCTGGGAGCTGGAGGCTGGAGCTGTTCCTATTCGGCCATCTTGGGCGCACCCTCTCAGAAGTATGTTTTTTAATCTCCAAGTATTTGGTTTTTTTCCCCAGCTTTCTTTCTGTTATTGGTTTTAGTTTGATTTCAAACTAAAACATTCTTTTTGATGATTATCCTTTAACATTTGTTAGCATATGTTTCATGATCCCGAGTATGGTCTATCTTGGGAATTTTCTATGTGAGCTGAGAAAAACGTGTATTGTGCTGTTGTTGAATGGAGTACTCTTTAAATGTCAGTTAGGTCAAGTTGATTGATAGTATTCTTCAGGTCACCTATATCTTCATTGATTTTCTGTCTACTTGATATACCAATAACTGATCTTGTCTATGTTTCTCTGTGTTTTCCTGTCTCTCCACTATTCAGCATGGCATTTTGCCCTGAAAAAGCCCTTAATTTTCAGTTTTTCAAGTATTTTCTAGTTGTAAGGACGGTAATAACTTCCAAGCTCTTTAAATGGCAGGGCTGAACAGAAAAAGTCTGTAAATCTTAGATTTTTAACTTAAGCCCACCTTCAAATAACAGTGTACAACTTCCTGTGTAGTACAAATGTCTTGTATCAGAGGATTCCCACTTTCTTCCTTCCATACCTCTAACATTGTTGTCATTAATTACACTGATCCATTAGCTCTAATTATCCAATACATTATTACTATTACAAGCACACTTTTGAGATAGTATAGGTTCAGCTCTACATTATCTACTATAATAAAGCAAATATGACAATAAAGTGCATCACACAAATTTTTTAGATTCTCAGTGCTTATAAAAGTTATTTTTACACTGTACTGTAATCTATTAAATGTGCAATAGCACTATTCTTTAAAAAGTACGTATTTTAAATAAAAGTATTTTACTGCTAAGAAAAATATGCTAACAATTGCCTGAGCGTTCAGGACTGGTGAAGAGTCTTGCCTTGATGTTGATGGCTGTTGAGTGATGAGGGTGGTAGTTTCTGAAGGCTCAGGTGGCTGTGGCAGTTTCTTAAAAGAAGACAAAATGAAGTTTGCCTCATTGATTGACACTTCCTTTCATGAAAATTTCTCTATGGTATGTGATGCTGTTTCACAGCAATTTACTCATAGTAAAACTTCTTTCGAGATTGGAATTGATCCTTTCAAACTCTGCTGCTGCTTCATCAATTAGCTTTATTTAATATATTCTATTCTTTGTTGTCATTTCAATAATGTACACAGTATCTTCACCAGTAGTCAATTCCATCTCAAGAAACCACTTTCTTTGCTCTTTCTTTAAGAGCAACTCCTCACTCATCCAAGTTTTATCATGAGATTGCAGAAATTCAGTTACATCTTCAGGATCCAATTACAGTTCTAGCTATTACCATACATGCAGTTACTTCCTCTACTAAAGTCTTGAACCCATCAAAGTTATTCATGAGCATTGGAATCAACTTTTTCCAAAATTCTGTAACTGTTGATATTTTGATCTTCTCCCATGAATCATGAAATTCTTAATGGCATCTAGAATGGGGAATCCTTTCTAGAAGGTTTTCAATTTACTTTGCCCAGATCTATCAGAAGAATCACTGTCTATAGAAACTACAGCATTAAAAATATATTTCTTAAATTATAAAACTTGAAAATTGCAATCAGTTCTTGATCCACGGACTGTGGAATGAAAGTTGTGTTAGCAGGCATGAAAACCACATTAATCTCTAAACATATCTCCATCAGAGCTCTCGGGTGATCAGGTGCACTATCAATGAGCAATAATACTTTGATTTTTTTTTTCTGAGCAATAGGCCTCAACAGTGGGCTTAAAATTTTCAGTAAACAATGCTGTAAACAGATGTGCTGTCATCCAGGCTTTGTTGTTCTATTTGTAGATTACAGGCAGAGTGGATTCAGCATAACTATTAAGAGCCCTAGAATTTTTGGAATGGCAAATGAACATTGGCTTCAACTTAAAGTCACCAGCTGCATTAGCCCCTAATAAAAGAGACAGCCTGTCCTTTGAGGCTTTGAAGCCAGACGTTGACTGCTGCTCTTTAGCTGTAAAAGCCCTAGATGCCATACCCTTCCAACAGAAGGCTGTTTTTCCTACATTGGAAATCTGTTGCTTAGTGTAGCCACCCTTGTCAATTATTTTAGCTAGATCTTCTGAATAACCTGCTGAAGCTTCTACATCCACTCTTGCTATCATCTTGCACTTTTATGCTATGGAGACAGCTTCTTTTTTAAATTCTATGAACCAGCTTCTGCTAGCTTCCAACATTTTTCTGAAACTTCCTCACCTCTCTTAGCATTTATCGAATTGAAGAGAGTTAGGCCTGTGTTCTGGATTAGGCTTTGGCTTAAGGGAAAGTTGTGGCTGGTATGGTCTTCCAGCCAGACCACTCAAACTCTCTCCATATCAGAAATAAGGCTGTTTTGCTTCTTATCATTTGTGTGTTCACTGGAGTAGTGTTTTAATCTTCTTCCAAAACTCTCCCTTGGCATTCACAACTGGACTGTTTGGCACAAGAGGCCTAGCTTTCAACCTATCTTGGCTTTCAGTATGCCCTAATTAACTAAGCCTTAATTAACTAATCTTAATTATTTCTAGTTTCTGATTTAAAGCAAAAGACATGTGACTCTTCCTTTCACTTGAATACTTAGAGACCAATGCAGAGTTATGAACTGGTCTAATTTCAATATTGTTGTTTCTCAGAGAATAGAGAGGTCTGAGGAGAGGACAAGAAATCACAGAACAGCTGGTGGTTAGAGCAGTGGTTGGTGGAGCACTCAGAACACACATATTTATTGATTAAGTTTGCCACCTTATATGGGCATGGTTTTTGGCACTCCAAAACTTACAGTAGTAATACCAAAGATCTCTGATCACAGATCACTATAACAGATATAATAATAATAATAATAATAATAATAATAATAAAGTTTAAAGTATTGTGGGAATTACCAAAATGTGACACAGAGACACAATTTGAACACATGCTGGTAGATAAAATGGTGCTGATAGACTTACTCCATGAAGGGTTGCCACAAACCTTCAATTTGTAAAAAATGCAATATTTATTGTGAAGCAGAATAAAGCAAAATGCAATAAAACAAGATTTGCCTGTATCTCTGAATAATTATCTTTTAGATCCATTAAAATGGTGAACTTTTCGTTTGCTTTTTTTATGCCCTTCTTTTCTTCATGTAGATCCACATTTCTGACCTGTTTCATTTTCATCTGAGGAAAAATTCTTTTAATATTTCTTGCAGTGCAAATATGCCTGTGAAAAATTTCCTCAGGTTTTGTTTGTCTGAGGAAGCTTTCTTTCTCTTTTACTTTTGAATATAATTTTGCTGGATATAGAATTCTAGGTTTGTGGAGTTTTTCTTTTATACTTTAAATATCTCACTCCACTGTCTTCTTGCTTTTGTAGTCTCAATGAGGAGTCCACTGTAATACTTATCCTGATTCCTCTGTAGATATGCATACTAAAGAGTCTGACCCCATTTTTGGAGGGGGAGGTATTTGACTATTGATAACTTTTTAAGTTTCTCCATTCTCTCTTTCACATTTACCCCAGATTTGGGGAAGTTGATAAGAAGGTCTGGGTGCGTCCCTATTTGGCACTGGTGGAGATTCAAACCACACAAACCATGGCCTGCCTGTAGAAACCCTGTCTTCAACCCTATGCCCTAACTTCCATAAACACCTCCAGCCAGTCTCCTTACACCATTCTTTCAAACCATGTTTGGACTGCTTGGGAACCACTCTTCCCATTTCTCTCATCAGAAAACCACATAATGTGACTAATAAGCGTTTTCATGCCCTCTTGGTATATGGGTGGCATCATCAGTCTCAACATCCAAACTAAATTTTAGATGAGAGTCCATCCTGACTCTGAAAAGTTATCACAACAGTTAGGTGTCCTCCCTCAACCACAGCTTGGTTTTCTACAGTTGGAAAATTATCTGCTTAGATACACCCACATGTGCGCGCACACACACACATGCGCGCGCACACACACACATCCCCATGTTACGAAGATCTGTATCTATATATGTACACACACACTAATATAGGAAGTAAATATCAAACACAATTACTTTTGCACAAACCTAATATATGCACACATACACACACATACACACTGCTTGGTGTTCTTTAAGTTTCCTGAATCCTGGATCTGTGCTTTGGTGTCTGCCATTTATTTTGTAATGTTCTTGACCATTATTACTTCAAACATTTTATTTACTCTGTCCTTTCTTTGTTCTCCTTCTGGTGTTATAATTACATATATGTGGCACCCTTCAAAATTGGCCCACAGTTCTTGGATGTTCTGTTCTGCTTCTTCATTACTTTTTTCCTTTGCATTTTATCTTGGAAGGTTTCAGTGGACATATATTTAAGCTCACTCACTCTTTCCTTGGTTATGTCAAGTCTACTGGTCAGCGTATCAAAGGCATTCGTCATGTTACTGTGTGTTTTATTTCTAGCATTTTCATTAGCCTGGGCAACATGGCAAAACATGGTGAAACCCCATCTCTACAAAATATTTAAAAAATTAGCTGGATGTAGTGGTGTGCATCTGTAGTTTCGGCTACTTAGGAGGCTGTGGTGAGAGGATCAATTAAGCCCAGGAGGTCAAGGCTGCAGTGAGCTGTGATCGTACCACAGCACTCCAGTCTGGGTGACAGAACAAAATCCTGTCTAAAAAATAAATAAATGCAAAATTTTAAAAAGAAATGCAGACTCTCAAGGTAATTTGCATATATACTAAACTGTTACAAGTACTTATGTTGAGCCCTGGGTCTCAAACTTACCTGTATGCTAGAATTACCAAAGAGCTTTGGGAAAAAAAAAAAAAAAAAAGAACCTTGGTCCAAAACCCAGTGATTCTGGTGTAATTGGTATGGATGTGTCTTGGGTATCAGGAATTTTCAGAAGTTCTCCTAAGTGACAACAGTGAGCAGCCAAGTTTGAGAACCACCAGTTTACAGGCATCCACGGAGAATAGGGAGGGAATTGGGGACAGTGCACAGAAATGAATTCCCCCAACTGTGAGACAGTATAGCATATGCAAGAACCATAAGCAAGCCCACATTCAAGAGCAAGGTATGAGGAGAGAGATGAGGAATATAGACAAAGAGGCAGGGAACATTCAGCTCTTAAGGAATCGCAGGACACAGCCAGACTTGGATCTTTGGTATGTAGATGAAGAGCTTTGGAAAGGAAGTAACAGGCTTGCAATTCAGAGCTTTTATAGCACCAAACCTAGAGGCTGGGAGAGCAGATAGGAGCGCAGGGCAACATTAAAGATTGACACCTGAACGCAGGCATTGGTAGAAAGTACTGGCAGAAGATAAGCATAAGAATAATCAGGAGGTAATATCATCAGGTCTTGATCATTGATTGATTGGAAGGGTGTAAAGACAAAAGATAGGGAGGGAATCTCAGACCTGCCCAGTGGATTTCCTGGGTTGGCATGCAAGTCTGTGATTAATTATATTTGGGACACATTCAGTGCTGGATACTTGTGAAGTATGCACACGCCAGTGTTCATCAGATGGCTGAGCAGCAAAACCTGGAGTTCAGACAGGAAGTCCAGGTGCAGGTCGTAGATCTGGGGTTCATCCTCAAGTAAATGGAAGAGGATGCCATTCAATTGCATGAGGTAGCTTAATGGGAAACCAAATACTGAACCTCAGAAAATACCCAGGAGAACACCATGTAGGAGAGTAGTAGGGAATGATTAGAAAGGAGAAGGATGAGGAAATAAGATCACAGAGACAAAGGGGTGCTCAAGACACCTAAGACATCAGAAAGCCTGCCACAGAGAGGGGCAGATACTGCTTGGGTTTAGCAATGGTGAGCTTATTTGCAATCAATGTCTCAGTGAAATGGATGGGAGAAAACCAGATTTCCCTGAGTTAAGAAATAAAGGCGTCAAGGAGGGTGGACCTCATTTTCTGCCACACTGAGTGTCTTAAGATAGTACCCAAGTAAATCAATGATTGAATAAATGCAACAGCATGGGTGAAGCTGGAAGAACAAATGTGATAGTTCTGTGTGTGAATGGTGGAAATAAAGTTGTCTTTTTGATGATGAGAAAGTGACAGTAGAGAAGAGAAGATTAAAGACACAGGACATGATGGATACAAACATAAAAATCTGACTTGCATAGGCTCACAAAATCCAGGCTGCTTCTTTGTCTTTCACAAACTCCCATCATTCTTTTACTATAAGTTAGGATTTGGAGGAAATTAACTAGAAAAACCCCATCTGGAGCATGTTGGCAGTTTCCTGGTGAAGGGCAGACTCCCTGCTAGATGTCCTGAGCATGGAGGGGTGTGGCAGGAAAATAGGTGAGTGCTATGGGGACAGGCACAGGTCTCTGAGTGAGGGTAAAGGATGGAGGGTCCACACCTGGCATCTTACTGAGAGAGGTCACTCTGGGACATGAGTAGAGTAGATGTGGACACTGACCACAGGAAGAGGCCGTGAGACCAATCTTTCAACCCCTCTGGGCTTTTGGAGGCACAGGGGAAGTTCCCTGCAGTGGGTGGTCCTCGGTCTGCCATGTGGGGAGCGATAGCCACTGAAATCCCTGTCACACGGCTATGAGAGTCCAGAGGTGAGAAAAAGAAGCTTCCAGAGCAGATAAGAAAAGGAGGTTTCTAGAGCATAGTGGCAGGAAAGGCAGAGAGCACAGTTCTCTCTCTGGGGCCAGAAGTAAGAAGGCAGGGTGTGTGCAGGGCAGCAGGTGTGCTTAGCGGCAAGAGGGAAGGTCATTGAATGACAGTTTTAGTGTCAGTGGGGGCACGGAGGGTGGAGAAAGGGTTGGATTCTGGACATGTATTGAAGGTCAAGCCAACAGCATTTGCTGATGAATTGAATGTGGGGTGTAAATTTTTTTAAAAAAGCAAGGATGTTTGCATTGCTTTTGACCTGAGCAACTAGAAGTAAACAGACTCCATTTTAAAAATTCGGGAAGGAATGCAGGTGCAGCAGATTTGAGAGAGAAGCAGGAGATGTTTTGAGTATATTCAATGTTACAATGATTTATCTCCACGGAGGACTAAGACCTTTTCAATAATGCTGAAATATCTTCTACTCATTTTAATAGTGGTCTAAACTTATTGTCTCAGTTTTTTTACGTAGCTCAATGTTATGCAGCTAACAGTAACTCTTAAAAAGTAGCTTTTGGCTGGGTGCGGTGGCTCACGCTGGTAATTTCAGCACTTTGGGAGGCGGAGGCGGGCGGATCACGAGGTCAGATCGAGCCCATCCTGGCTAACTCGGTGAAACCCCGTCTCTACGAAAAATGCAAAAAATTAGCCAGGCGAGGTGGCGGGCGCCTGTAGTCCCAGCTACTCGGGAGGCTGAGGCAGGAGAATGGCGTGAACCCGGGAGGCGGAGCTTGCAGTGAGCCGGGATCGCGCCACCGCACTCCAGCCTGGGCGGCAGAGCGAGACTCCGTCTCAAAAGAAAAAAAAAAGTAGCTTTCATTTCCTGAAGCAATTTAGGATTCTGTTTTTCTCCTCTGAAATGATGGCAATAAAACCGGTTTTTCTCCGGTTTTAACTGTGAAAACTGTGAAAAATAGATTCCAGTGTCTGGGATCAAGCACCATGCAGGTGGAGAACGAAGCTTTGTCAGGGGAAAGGTATGTCCTGAGTTGAGGAATTTGTCGGCTCAGCCTTGGCTCCTAATTTGACTCCATGAGAAACTTGTCACTGGCTGAATAAAGCCTTGGCATCTCTGCGATAAGGCTCAGCATGGAGGGGAGGACTGGGAGCCTGGAGGGTTTATGCCAGCCCGCTTGGTATCCCGCCCCCACAGAGCTCCTTAGAGGGATTCCTCTCCAAGATGGTGGCTCTGGCCATCTGTCTGTTCAGAACTGGCTACTATTTTCCACGTTTTTGGTCAGATTCGGTCTCCAAAATGGACTATAAGGAAGCTGGCTGGCTTCACTTTCAGAGGCCCTTGGCCTTCTCTACCCGCCCACTACTGGTTTTGTTCAAGACACTGTCAGCCCCAACCCAAGGTCACAGATCTAAGACTCCTAGGAAGCCTGAACAGAATTCAGAGATTCCACCAACTTGAATGAAAAACTTGTACTTTTTTTTCACATCAATCTATCAAAAAATTAGAATTTATTTCTATAATAAATGCCAGCCAAAAAGAAAAAAACTGAAATATTAGTACCTGTGTCTTTGTCACTGATAAAAATTACAGATATTCATCTTATTAACATTGTCATTTAATACATTAGTTAAAAATTACACATATTACAATATCACAACTTTTCAGATAATTGAATAACAATATCTCACAGTAACTCATTTATTTTTTAATCTTATGTATTTTATTTTATGTATCTAAAAATATTCTCCTAAGAAAGACTCCACAGGCTTCTAAGCTGCTGGAAAACAGAAATGAACTTTTGTTATTATCATAACCCCAGTCCCAGGGCAGTATACAACATGGCTGATGCTTAGCTAATATTTGTGGAATGAATAAATGAGGGTATCTTTCATCTTAATTTTCCAACGCTCCAAATTAATCTAAAAGTTTAAAATTGCTAGAAACATGGAGTGCCTAGAGTGAGTTTTAAAAGATAAAGACGTTGCAGGACAGGATAATTAACACCAAAGACCAGATCCTCTTCCTTCATGTTAAGAGGGCTGCAGAAGGGCAGCAGTCCGTCTTCTGTAACAGCTTCTTGCTGATTTTAAGGGGGTAGTCCCTGACTATCACTGGAGGAGTAAAATCTCTGGATACCTGATCTAAGGGGCCAAAAGGCAGGATGCTCTCATTTTCTGGGTTAGAAGACAGGGTAGGTTGGAAGGCTGGTGCTGGCATTGTCTTTATGTGGAATCTAGAAGACATAAACTTTACTAGGAGTCTAAACAAGAAAATTATAGTTAGCAGGAAGAGAAAAATGAATGCTCCTATGCCCACCCACAGCATCATGTTAGTTATTTATGCATTTGTAAAACAGCAACCTTAAGTTTTCTAGGGTTTACAATTGTAGGTCATAGTGTCCTGCTCTGGTGCCTGTGGGAACTCTTAAGAAACATGTTCAATCCTGGACAAATGTTTCCAACCAGTACTCCCCTAAAGTTTAAGAGAGTGAGGGTACTTAGCTATACCCAGTAAGAGCTCTTTCATATCATTGTATCTAATCCTCAGGGGATCACTTTTTAAAAAGTTTTTAGTAAGGCTGAATCTTTTTATTTTTGTCCTTTGTGTAAAAGAGAAATGCTTTGGTTTTACAATTTTTGAAAGATATTTTGAACCTAGCCTAAATTTTAAGGGGCCATAGTGAGGTGTGTCTGATGTCCTGTTTCCTGTTTCATGTTTTATGTCATGGCCTGAGTTAGGTTTTTTTGATTTCTTTAGGATTTTCTTTGGTCAAGGGACTTACAGTCAAAAGACTTATAAGCCAATTAAACTTTGTAGGTCAGGTAGGAATTGAAGTGACCAGGTACTCATTAGCCCTTAAAATCCTTTGAAGCAATACAAGAGTCAAAAATTAAAAGCCAAAAAAAAGTTACACATCAAGAAAAACCAAGAGCATAGAATCAAGCTATATTGGGGGAAAATACCACTTCCATAGACCTCTAAGGCAAAGTACCTTACCATCAGGCCACGACAGTCAGAATCACAGGAGCTGATGACAGCTGAAGGAGAGAACCAGCGTCCCAGGCCTTTTTAAAGGGAGAAAGAGCGGAAAGCAGTAAGAGCAATAGTTGAATCTAGGAGACATAAATACAAGAAGTTTTAAAAGAAGCTCGTTATAGCATTAAAAGCAAAGTTTTCCATAATTTAGCAAATCAACACCTTAAGAAAACTTAGTTTCAATATGTAGATAATTTTATAATTTACTTTACATCTCCTTTTTCTACCCACTGGTTCCTTTATATGTTGAGCCTCTCTTTAAAGAACTTTTGAATTAGACAAAAATTATTTTTCCCAACAAAGAATACATTTTTGGTACATTTAATACAAATCTAGGAAGCAAGAAAGGAGAACCACTTTACAATTTTAAGATTTTTTTTTTTTTTTTTTTTTGAGACAGATTCTTACTCTGTTGCCCAGGTTGGAATGCAGTGGTGCAATCTCAGCTCACTGCAACCTCTGTCTCCTGTGTTCAAGAGATTCTCCTGCCTCACCCTCCCTAGTAGCTGGAATTACAGGCACACACCAGCATGCCTGGCTAATTTTTTGTATTCTTAGTAGAGACAGGGTTTCACCATGTTGGCTAGGCTGGCCTCAAACTCCGGACCTCAGGTGATCCGCCTGCCTCAGCCTCCCAAAGTGCTGGGATTACAGGCCTAAGCCACCATGCCAGGCCCAATTTTAAGATTTCAAACCACACAGAAAGCTCACTACTTAAGCATCTATTCTATTCACATGTATTTAACTTTTCTATTTTTAACAGTTTTACCTAGACTACCTCCAAGAACCAAGATACCACACAAAGCTAGTTACCATTTAAAGCCATTTTAACCATTTAAAAGCCTACAAACATCAGTGATTTACCTGGGTAAATATCTTAAAGTTAAATTTTAGAAGATATAACATTTTCTTTAAAGTAACAAGTTTAGATTAGTCTTAATTGTTTAATTTATTCAACATTCTTTTTTATAAGCCAATTGGATAGCATGTTAGACATAACACACATCACAATATTTGTGTATATACAGAAACAAACATAACAAAGTGACCTGTATAAGACAACTGGATCCAAGCTGTTTACAAAATCCTGACCTGTCTATCTGGCTAAACTTTGTTTACCCCAACAGGTATGGAAGAGGCAGTGAACAGGATTCTGTAGCATCAAATCAGGAAGACAGAGGGCAAACCACATTGCTCAAGGGGAGACCTGGGCATCCCGGAGCTGCCTGAGAGCTCCCCCAGCTGTGAAGACTCCAGAGAAAAATGTTCAGGTGGCTGCTTGTCTTCCACTGTGGGAAGCTGTCTGCTTCATCAAGGATTCAGGATCCTTAGTAAACTTATTTGGGCAAGGTAGCTTGTCAGGGCTAGTGGAAGAAGGTTAGCTTTAGTGTTGACAGGAAGCCTTTTTCTCTCCCACCAGGCACGGTTAGGACATTCTCATTGCCACTGGCCCTTTGGCTTATAGTAGGCACACTGATTCTGGCCTAAGGGCCAGCGAGTTGGTGGCTGTCATCTGGGCATCCCAGACACCGATTTTACAACACTGTCTCAGGATAGGTAATTCTGAGGTGGCAGAGGGCTTAAAGCAGCTATTACTAATTGCACTTTTTCCTATTTCTTTTGTGTTTTTTCACATCTTTTGCCTTTTCCCAATTGTTGTAAACTTTAAAGGCCCTGTTGGCTCACAGGGATTTGAGGTCCATTGCTGCTTTTTGTAGCTCTCTCCTAATGTCAGGCACAGCAGACTGAGTAACGAAATGCGTAACCAGGAAAGCTTGCCCTTCCAGGGAGTCCAGGTCTGCATTAGTCTATTCCCTGAGTGCCTCAACCAAACAGCCCAGAAACGGGTGGGATTTTTGTCTTTTCTCTAAGTTAAAATATCTCTAACCTTGTCATAAATAACTGGCTTAACCACACTGTTTTTCTGCTGCTTTTTTCCTGTGGCACAGCAAGCAGACACCAATACTTGCAAGTCATGACAATTTAAATTAAAGAACATGGACAGCTTAGTCAACTCCTCTGTAAACTTTTCTGGATCCTCTGAAAACTGGCTGAATTTTTCCTTGTATAAAACCAAATCACACATAGAAAATGGCACATGTACTCTAACTGTCCCCTCATTTCCATCAACTACTTCCCACAGTGGACACAGGTTTGACTGTAGGAGCTGATATGGGACCCCACTTCTGTT
This sequence comes from Piliocolobus tephrosceles, assembly GCF_002776525.5. Lineage (NCBI taxonomy): Eukaryota > Metazoa > Chordata > Mammalia > Primates > Cercopithecidae > Piliocolobus > Piliocolobus tephrosceles. Next base: position 37,240,222 of record NC_045453.1, read on the forward strand.
GGTACTGGTTGGACTTACTTTCTCATGCAGCAGGGGTACAGGCTAGTTGGATAGTGAGGAGGGGTACCTTATGACCTTGCAGTGAAATTCTGTGTTAGAGGACTGGCAGGACCTCAGAACTGAAGATCTGAGGAGACGCCAAGGAGGGCATAGGCCTTCTAGGGGGAGCAGCTGGGAGGGACCCCCTAGGTGCTCCTTCCTGGTGCCTGGAAGTGACATGAGCCAGTAAAGGGCCATAAAAGCCTGTACCTAAGGGACTTCTTCCCATTTTAATAGGATATATCTAGTTATAAAATAACATTATAAGGTATATAACCACGTTTAGGCCAAATCTCTTGGTTTTCTTTTTTTTTTTTATTTTATTATACTTTAAGTTCTAGGGTACATGTGCATAGTGTGCAGGTTTGTTACATATGTATACTTGTGCCATGTTGGTGTGCTGCACCCATCAACTCGTCAGCACCCATCAATTCATCATTTATATCAGGTATAACTCCCAGTGCAATCCCTCCCCCCTCCCCCCTCCCCATTATAGGCCCCGGTGTGTGATGTTCCCCTTCCCGAGTCCAAGTGATGTCATTGTTCAGTTCCCACCTATGAGTGAGAACATGCGGTGTTTGGTTTTCTGTTCTTGTGATAGTTTGCTAACAATGATGGTTTCCAGCTGCATCCATGTCCCTACAAAGGATGCAAACTCATCCTTTTTTATGGCTGCATAGTATTTCATGGTGTATATGTGCCACATTTTCTTAATCCAGTCTGTCACTGATGGACATTTGGGTTGATTCCAAGTCTTTGCTATTGTGAATAGTGCCGCAATAAACATACGTGTGCATGTGTCTTTATAGCAGCATGATTTATAATCCTTTGGGTATATACCCAGTAGTGGGATGGCTGGGTCATATGGTACATCTAGTTCTAGATCCTTGAGGAATCGCCATACTGTTTTCCATAATGGTTGAACTAGTTTACAATCCCACCAACAGTGTAAAAGTGATCCTATTTCTCCACATCCTCTCCAACACCTGTTGTTTCCTGACTTTTTCATGATTGCCATTCTAACTGGTGTGAGATGGTATCTCATTGCGGTTTTGATTTGCATTTCACTGATGGCGAGTTATGATGAGCATTTTTTCATGTGTCTGTTGGCTGTATGAATGTCTTCTTTTGAGAAATGTCTGTTCATATCCTTTGCCCACTTTTTGATGGGGTTGTTTGTTGTTTTCTTGTATATTTGTTTGAGTTCTTTGTAGATTCTGGATATTAGCCCTCTGTCAGATGAGTAGATTGCAAAAATTTTCTCCCATTCTGTAGGTTGCCTGTTCACTCTGATGGTAGTTTCTTTTGCTGTGCAGAAGCTCTTTAGTTTA